>NW_007252250.1:113712-130658 GCF_000164805.1 Carlito syrichta | reverse complement strand
GGCCGCGTCCCCGGGGTCCCCGCGGGCCCCCGGCCCCCCAGCCTCGTCCGCGGGTCCTCCGGGGCCATCTCTTCGCCTTCCTTTCCTCCCACACCCGGTCGTCTCGGCCTGTGCCGCCTGGCGCCGCGCGAGGATGCTCGTCCCTCCGCGGCCCTGCACCGCCTTCCTTCCCGTGCGATGTTCCCCGGCGGGGTCGCCCCCTGGCCCTGGCTCCGCGTCCCTTCAGCTTGGCAGGGCCCTTTTTCTCCTCCGGGGCCAGGGCGGCTCTTGCCTGTTACCCTGGGCCGTCTCCCCTGGGGGCGGTTCTCCTCCCCTTCCCCTCCTCCCGGTGAGGCCCCTTTTCCGGACAGGCTCATCTGTTCTCGTGGTCGTCTTGCTTGCTCTGCGCGGACACCCCCTCTTGTGCATGGGTTCTTTCTCACACCTTTTCTTTGGCCAGTGTCCTCTCCCGTGCCCTTGCCGTGTCTCCATCCAAGGGTCCTGGATACTGGCTAGTCCACCCCCCTGCTCCAACCTGGCAGCCCGTGTCCCGGAGCCAGGCCCACCTTGTGTTCCCAGGGTTCTCTCTGGTTCTGTCTCCCCAGCCCTCAGTAGGGCCACTGGGGACAGGGTGGGTCCCCGAGAAGCCCGGTCCTTGGCCTTCTCCCTTCTGGTCTCCCGAGGTGGGTCCGACCCCGCTTCCTGTTGACAGATTTCTTCTCTGGTGACAAAGTCCAGTCCCTGAAGCCACTTCTTTCTCCTTGCCAGAACCTCACAGTTTGGTTCTGATGGAGCCAGAGGGAATCCTGGGGAGGACAAGATTGGCAGGGCGGAGGGAGGGCAGGACCCCTACCCAAGTCTAGTTCTCAGGTTCCCAGGAAGAGGTGCAGTTCCGGAAAAACAGGGCCAGCGCCCTTTCTGTCTTGAGTTCCAGTCCTGGCTTCTCAGCTCTGTGGCCTCGAGTTGGTGTCTCCCTTCTGTGCCTCAGTTTTCTTACCTGTGAAACGGGGCCAGTGGTTAGGCCGTCCCTGGCAGAGCTCTGGGGAGGGAGGGAGGTCATGTGTGGATGACTCCTTCGCCAGACCCAGGTGTTGCAGGTGCTGGCTGGGGAGTAGCGGCCTCTGCCTCCCCTCTTTCCCATCCCTGCAGGGCTCCAGTATCATCTGGGATGTACAGTCCTTGGGCCCCACTTCCTGGGCCCTTGTCCGTGTTGCAGAGTCCTTGGTGAGCTCTGCAGGGGGCTCAGGCTTTGCTCTCCCCTTCCTCCCTCTTCCCTGTGCCCATGGCCCTGCTTTTCACAGCCGGCCCCTTCCCTACTTGCCCCAGAGCGCCAGGCCCTGGACCTGCCTCTCAGCTGTCCTCGAGTGGACTTCCCTCCCACTGGGGGGGGCGTGCACTTGGGAACTCGCTCTCCAGGGCTTTGCTGGGGGCCTGGGGGCCTGAGGGTCCTGGGTTCAGAGAGGGACCAGTGCGGGCAGCCTGGGATTTGCATCAGGTCCGGGTGTGGGGTGACCATTGTAGGCCGTTTTCTTGGGACAAACCGGCCTGGTTTTAGTGCTGAAAACCCTCAGTCCCAGGAAAACACGGTTGGTCATTTCATGTGGGTGACTGTGGTCTCAGCTGGTTGTTCCGCCTGGCTATGATTTCTGTCCTGAATCTCTTCTGGGCCAGCTCAGCCCCCACCTCCCTGGGTTATCACCCATGGCAAGACTGGGGCGTTCCTCCCATCTCCATCTTCAGTCCCTTGGGGACTAGTGGCTGAGGGGGGCTGGGCCTGGACCCTTGGGTCTGGGGGAGGAGGGGCTCGGCCTGGAATCCTAGGTCTGTGGGAGGAGGGGCTGGGCCTGGACTCTGGTCCCCGTACCCAGGCCTGAGGCATCTTTCGCGTGGATGCCTGTGTTGGGCAGGTCCTTGAAAGGGAAAGGCCCATCTCTCTCTGGGTTCCCCCCCCTTGTCGTCATGACAACCGGGTAGAAATAAACGCCCGAGTTCATCCCTTTCCCAGGGCACGTGTGGCCCCTCCCGCAGCCTGAGTTTCCATGACTTCATGCTCTTGGCCTCGCTGCTCCCTGCCCCCTCTCCAGATGGGCAACTGTGGAGAGGTGAGGGCGGTGGGGGCTTCATGTGTCCTGAGCACTTTGGTCCAGGCCCAGCCGCCCCTCACACCCAGGCCAGTCCCGGTGGCCACATGGCTCCCCTTGCTGTGCCCACCTGGGCGTTTGATCCCAGAGATGGCCCAGGTGTGCCACGGTGTGGGGCTCTGCACATCCACCCGTGGGAGTGGGAGCGGTCGATGCACATGGGAGATGGCTGTTGCACCCCCTTGGGACCCCGTCCAGGATGCCCTTCTGTCCCAGAGACAGGGTGACTGCCTGCCTTGCACTGCCTGGGCCCAGGGCTTCCCCATCTGCTCGGGTGTTTTGCAGTCTTGTGCCTTGGAAGCACCCAGCGGGTCTGAAGGAGGAGGGACTGGGGGCTGGAACCCCTCCCTCAGGGCGCTGGGGTCGGCTATGTGGAACCAGCACCACTCTGGGTCCCACACCTGCACGAGAAACGTTCCGGCTCGCTTCCTGTTTGCTGGCAGTGCCTCATGGTCCGCCGTGGTCCAAGTGGTCAGCTGATCTGACCGTGGGCACCCAGGGCGTCTTAAGCAGCTGGTGGCGGGGTCTCTTCCCGACTGGCCTGGTGTTGCCCTGGGGTCTGTGCTGTGGTCCCTTTGGAGTCCTGCCTTGCTGGATGTCGTGTCTGACACGATGTCCTCCCAGGCCTGCATTGACGAGAACCTAGAGGTAGTGCGCTTCCTGGTGGAGCAGGGTGCCACGGTGAACCAGGCGGACAACGAGGGCTGGACGCCCCTGCATGTGGCCGCCTCCTGTGGGTACCTGGACATCGCCAGGTGAGGCTGGGCCAGGGGAGACTGGGGCCCCTGGGCAGCACCTGGGTGGCCCGATGCTCAGCCCTGACCCCGTCCTGCCCCGCCCCCAGGTACCTCCTGAGCCATGGGGCTAACATCGCTGCCGTCAACAGTGACGGGGACCTGCCCCTGGACCTGGCCGAATCAGACGCCATGGAGGGGCTGCTGAAGGCGGAGATTGCCCACCGAGGTGGGCCTTGGGGTGCCGTTGTGGGTGGGTGTCCGCCCTCATGAGGGCTGGAGATGGAGAGCTTAGGTCAGGCTGCCTGAGCTCCGAGACCCAGCCTGTTTCCCAGGATTCCTGGGCCCTCTCTGTGCCTTGGTTTCCTCGCCTGTGAAGTGGGGATGTGGGTACCTGCTTCCAGGATTGCTGGGAGTCCAGCAGTGGCGTGGGGTCAAGCTCGGGCTGCTGCCAGCAGGAATGGCCACTGCCTCCCCAAGCGACTGAGGAGACGAGGTGCGGGGCAAGACTCCCAGGAGTGGCAGGGTTTACTGAGGCCTGGGCAGGCGGGGCCGCCGGGCTGCTCTGAGGATCATGGGCCCTGGGGCCTTCATGTGGGTCCGAGGACCCCCGAAGCTGTGCCGGCCAGGTTTGTTTTCCTAGTGTGTGTGACACCTGCGGGAACCCCCAGAGCATCCCTGGCTCTGTGCATGGCACTCTGAGCCTGACCTCCTGGGTCCACCTTCTGTTCCACCCAGGCCTAGCTGGCTGACTCACACCTTCTAAGCTGACAGGAATGACTGGTCCCTCTCAGCGGCTGAGAGTTTAGGGGTGTGGGCTCAGTGCCGGAGGGCTCTGAAGGGCCCTTCAGGAGGAAAGGGGGACTCTGAGGAAGAAGCAGGACACCAGGAGGACCCCCCGATTTCCGGCTTGGCTCTTTTCACAGTGTTGCCACCAGGCTGGGAAAGGTCAGGGTTCTCCGAGGGGCCTGCTGAGTTTGGGTACCCTGAGCCACGCGGGGACATGTGGAGGTTGAGCGCTGAGGTCTGGAGCCCTCCTGGCTAAATGGGGGGTGGGCAGAGTCAGCCCTAGGGCTGGGGCTCTCCCTGGCCTCCCTCATCTTTGTTTTGGAAAAGCCTCCAACTGACAGAAGAGTCACAGCAATAGCAGCAAGTCCTCAAGTCCTGCACTGAGATCTGCCAGGGGTGTTTTTCTGAGTTGGAGTCGCGCAGGCTGGAGTGCAGTGGCACGCTCACGGCCACCGCAGCCTCGACCTGCTGAGCTCAGGCCATCCTCCTGTCTCAGCCTTCCAAGTTGCTGGGATTACAGGCGCGCATCACCACACCTGGTTAGTTTTTTGATTTATTGTAGAGACGGTGTCTCGCCAAGTTGTCCAGGCTGGTCTCGAACCCCTGGACTCAGGCAGTTCTCTTGCCTCTCTTTCCCATAGTGCTGGGATTACAGGCGTGAGCCACTGTGCCTTGCCTGCCAGTGTTTTTCTTAAAAGCGTTTAAGATGCGGTTCACCCATGCAAGGTGTGCACTTGGTGGTTTTTAATGTGTTCACAGAGTTGTGCGTCCTTGCCATATTGAGTTTAGAATGTTTCCGTCACCTCAAAAAGAAACCTCGAGTCCCTTTAGCCATCCCCTCAGCCCCATCACTAATCTGCTTTCTGTCTCTGTAGATTTGCTATGTTGTACGCTTTCAAGAAATCGAATTATGAAGTGTAGATTCATCAATTTTTGCCTTTTTTTAAAAAAAGGATAGAGACAGGTCTTAGTACATTGCCCAGGCTGGCAGTCTCTCGCTGTAGTAGCTGGACTATAGGTGTGTGCCAGGCCTAGATTGTAATGTTTTGTTACATTTGCAACTGCCCTCCCTCCCTCTGCCCTCCCTCCTTCCCCTGTGCATGCTTTCTTCTTCTCTTCTCTCTCCTCCCTCTTCTTTCTTGTCTTCTCTCCATCTCTCCCTCCCTTCCTTCCATCCAGAGCTATTTCAAGACAGTGTTGCAGATATTGTAGCTCTCACTGCTGATACTCAGCAAGTGTCTCTTTCCACAAGGACACTTCCACAGAACCACAGAAGCGCAGGAGGGACGCCAGGCTCTACCCCCGCTGTGGCAGCGTCAGGCCCTCAGCTGAGGCTGTGGGTGCCTGTTCCTCAGGGCTCAGCCTGGGATCTGGCCCCACGCGTGGTTCTCATGTCAACTTAGTCTCCCTCCCTTGGACCCCTAGGAAACTGAGAATGGCCTCGGGAGGCTGTGAGCTTCCTGACATGCTGTTTTTCCTGTGAAAGTTGCCCATGGCTGGCCCGACAGCTCAGAGGGCCCACTCTCCCCTCCCGTGGGGTGAGGACAAGGCTGGGGGGTACACTGGGGTGTTGGCTTGTAGGACCCGCCAGGAACAAGGCCCTTAGTGTTACTGTGAAGACCCTCGGCTGTGCTGCTGGAGTGGGAGGCTGTGGCTTCTGGAGTCCTGAGGCCTCTGCCAACCCCCCATGATGCCCGCCTTCCCATACCCAGGGGCTGCCGAAGACCCTGAGGCGCTGAGTGTGCACACAGGTGCTGGACACAGCTGGCGCTGGCAGGCAGGCCTAGAGAGAAGGCTGTCTGCCACCGCCCACCTTGCCTGCCAGTTCTTTGTGACCTGAGCACGCCCCCCATCACCTTCTCTGGTCTAGTAGATTCCAGTGTGAATTCTGTGGAGCCTGGCGCAGGCAGGGCAGTTGTGTGCTGTGTCCATTGCCCTGTTCACAGCAGCACAGGGGCGGGAGCAGCCGGATGTCCATCATGGACACATGGAAGAGAGTGTGGCCTGTCCAAGCAGGGGAATAGCGTTCAGCCTCAGAAGGAAGGGAGTTCTGATGTGTGCTACACCGAGGGTGAACAGTGAGGATGTTATGCTTGGTGAAATAAGCCAGTTCCACAGGACAGATCCTGAAGGATTCCACCTCCATGAGGAACTTAGCGCAGTCAGGACTGTGGAGATGGATGGTGTGAGCGCGTGGCCTGTGGTGGGGTGGGGGTTGTTGAATGGGAAGCTTCAGTTTTCAAGGTGAGAAGGTTCTGGAGTTCACCCACACAACAGTGTGATCGTACTTAATGCCCTGAACTGTAGGCATCAAAGTAGTTAAGATGGTAAATTTTCTGTTATGTGTATTTTACCACAGGTTGTTTCTTTTTTGAGTTGGGGGGGGTCTCACTTTTTTGCCCAGGCTGGAGTACAGTGGCATGATTAGGGCTCACCACAGCCTTGTCCTCCTGGGCTCAGGTGAGCCTTCTGCCTCAGCCTCTCCAGTAGCTGGGACTACAGGTATGTGCCACCACATCTGGCTAATTTTTAAATTCATTTGTAGAGATAAGATCTCATTATTTTGCCCAGGTTGGTCTCTAACTCCTGGACTCAAGCAGTTCTCTTGCCTTAACCTCCCAAAGCGCTGGGATTACAGGCAAGAGCCACTGTGCCTGGCCACAGTTTTTTTTAAAAAGGCAACTTTTAGCCGGGCTCGGTGGCTCAGCCTGTAATCCCGTGCTTTGGGAGGCTGAGGTGAGTGGATTTCCTGAGCCCGCAGGTTTGAGACCCACCTGGGCAACTTGGTGAGACCTCATCTCTACAATAAATAAAAAAAATTAGTTGAGTGTGGTAGCATGCGTCTAATTCCAGCTACTTGGAAGGCTGAGGTGGAAGGATCGCCAGAGCCCAGCAGGTTGAGGTTGCGGTGACCGGGAGCGTGCCACGGCACTCCAGTCTGAGCGACAGAGTGAGACTCCAACTCAAAAAAAAAAAAAAAAAAAAAGGCAACTTTTGGGCTTGTGTAACTGGACTCCAGGAGTTACATGGGCTGCAAGCATAATTCGATCCAGGGATACCAACAAAGTCAGAAGCATCTCTCCATTGCTCTGCTGAGCTCCGCATTGGCATCGTTTTTAGGCAGGCCCTCTTGGCGAGGGTCTCAGATGGTTCCTCACCGCAGTCTGATGTTCCCGCTGGAACAGTACCTCTTTCCCAGTGGTGGAGCCACAGTCCACTGGTGTTCACCAGGACCCCTGGCCACACCTCAGCCCCTGAGTCCATCACTGTCTGAGGGTGATAGGCCAGGTCATGTGCTCACCTGGAGCTGGGTTGTGGGCTCCATCCCATCAGCACCATGTGGGGCCGAGTCAGGGAGAGGGAAGCCAAGGCGTCACCAGAGAAGGGCTGCTGGGTGCTGGCCAACCACCCCTGGGTGCACCACTGGCAGCTCCACGCCCCACGCAGAGGGGACTCCCTGGCCGCTTTGTGCAGGGCATGGACCTGGGCAGGAGGGAGACTTGTTGTTTTAGAATGTTGGATGCTTCCTCAGTTGGAGTTGTAGCATCCATGACAGATGGGAGAGGGGCAACAGAGTGGCAGTCGAAGTTCCAGGTGCTGGAGCAACGGCAACTCTTGGGACACTTTGTCTGTCTTTGGAGACAGGGTTGCGCTCTGTCACCAGGCTGGAGTGCAGTGGCGCAGTCATAGTTCACTGCAGCCTTCAACTCCTGGGCTCAAGTGATCTTTCCACCTCAGCCTCCAGAGCAGCTGGGACTACAGGCGTGCACTGCACCCGGCTAAGAACACGGGAACTCTTGTTCTGGCTGGTGGGGTGTTGATTTCAGCCACTTGGGGACATGGCTGGACCCCACTGCTTGTAGCGGAAGACCTTGGGCTTTTGTTTTCCAGCAGTTCTGCTCCT
The DNA here is from genome assembly GCF_000164805.1 of Carlito syrichta. NCBI lineage: Eukaryota > Metazoa > Chordata > Mammalia > Primates > Tarsiidae > Carlito > Carlito syrichta. Next base: position 123,111 of record NW_007252250.1, on the reverse strand, counting down.
GGGCAGCCTGGTGACCCTGGCACCCGTGGACAGCAAGTCCATCGCAGTACTGTTTGCGAGAGTGAAAGGTGGTAGCCCATGCTACAGAGAGATGGCTGAGTCGCTAGTCTAGAAGTGAGTGACCCAAGCAGGGCCGGACAGTGGCTGCATCAGTCTTCGCAGAACATCCTGTGTCTATCACGATGACTTTACCAGCTGCTGGAGAGGGGAAATCTGCCAGAGACAACATGTGAATGAAAGGGCATGGCTGTGTTCCACTACAACTTTACAAAAATAGGTGACTTTCCAGAGTAGGCAAGTCCTCAGGGACAGGAAGGTCGGTGGTGGCCCGGGGTTGGGGGAGGGGGTGTGGGAGTGACAGCCTCATGGCTACCGGGCTTCCTGGGGCCAACGAAACAGTTCAGGCACCAGATAGTGTTGGTCACAGCACATGAGTATCCTGTATGCCATGTTGAAATAGTGAAGTTGAGATTCCTTTAATCCCAGCATTTTGGGAGACAGAGGCAAGAGGATTGCCTGAGCCCAGGGGTTTGAGAACAGCCTGTGCAACTTGGCAAGACCTTCCTTGACCATAAATCAAGAAAAATTAGCTGGGTGTGATGATGTATGCTTGTACTTGGAAGGCTGGGCAGAAGGATCACCTGAGCCCAGCAGGTCGAGGCTACGATGACTGTGAGCGTGCCATTGCACTGCAGCCTGGGAAAGAGAGTGAGACTCCCACTCAAAAAATAAATAAATAAATAAATAAAATAAAATAAATAAACATCCATCTCAGCCTGTTGAGGCCCAGAGCAGACTGCAGAGGGATGCGCAAGTGGGGAAGTGCGCAAGTGACTGCGGCTGAACAGAAAGTCAGTCCTGCCTGCGCTAAGATGTATTTCAGCCACGAGAATAGTTACTGCCTTAAGACAAAGGGCTCTTCCCTTCAGCCTGCGCTCTTGAGAGAGTTGTTCATCCACTAGACATTCCTGGTACATTCCCCCTTTTGCAGGGGAGTCCTAGTCAGCCAGGAGTCCAAAGGTGGTCCCACGGGAGTTTAAGCCAGAGGGTCCCATGTCATCAGGGGGCACCAGCCTGCAAGCCCTTACGGGCATGACTTCTATCTCCCTTATGGGCACAAACATTCACAGTGATGGTACAGTGCTTCTTGGGTCCCTTTATGGCCTGTGCTGAGATTTACAGTTTATGTGGTGGGGGTACAGCAGCACGTGTTCATGGATGGACATTCACCAGCAGGGTTACCTGGGGAGAGCAGAGATGGGGAGGTGCACATGGTCTGTGTTGGCTCCACCATGTTTAATTTTGCCAGCGCCATCCAATGAAAATCCATGCAACCCACAAGTATAATTTAAATTTTTCAAGTAGGTTCATTAAAGAAACATGTCACATTAATTTTAATTATGTGTGTGTATACTTTTTTTTTGAGTGGGGGTCTTACTCTGTTGCCCCTTCTGGAGTGCAGTGGCACAATCACGGCCACCGCAGCCTTGACCTCCTGGACCCAGGTGAGCCTTCTGCCTCAGCCTTCTGAGTCGCTGGGACACACCACCATGCCTGGCTAATTTTTTATTTTATTGTAGAGACGAGGTCTCATCATGTTGCCCAGGCTGGTCTCAAGTTTCTGGTCTCAGGCACTTCTCCTGCCTCAGCCTCCCAAAGTGCTGAGATTACAGGTGTGAGCCACTGTGCCTGGCTGAATTTTAATTATATATTTAACGCAGTCCATCTGAGACATTATCTCAACATGTCATCAGTACTCAAAACAGTTCATGAGTCACTTTATCTTCCTTTTTTCATGCTGAACTTCCAAGTCCAGTGAGTGCTGTATAGCACTTTTCAATTCAGAACAGCCACGTTTTGGTATTCAGTTGCTACATGTGGCTGGTGGCTGTTGTGTGAGACAGCCCAGCTCTATACAACACTTGGGTCAGTGTGGAAAATTTCACAGTTGAATACATCATAGACAAATAACTTTCCTGGGAGGACTAAACATTTCTAGGAAAGGCACTTCTGCCTCCGTCTATAACATGCCAAAGAGTAGAGTGTTTTTTTTTTTTCCCTTGGTGTTAGAGTCTTACTCTGTCACCCAGGCTAGAGTGCAATGGCATGCTTATGGCCACCACAGCCTGGACCTGCTGGACTCAGGTGATCCATCTTCTGCCTTAACCTAACAAGTGGCTGGCTAATTTGATTTATTGCATCACCATGTTTGCTGACTTTTTGATTTATTGTAGAGACGAGGTTTTGCCATGTTGCTTAGGCTGGTCTTGAACCCCTGAGCTCAGGTAATCCTCTCGCCTCCACCTCCCAAAGTGCTGGGATTACAGGCATGAGCCACTGTGCCCGGCTAGAATAAAGAGTTTTAGTGACAGTCAGCAGTTAGGTAAATTCAGCCTCAGCAAGGCGGCCTGTTTGGTCCAAAATCGACTTAGGTTTGATGTTAGGACATGACTTGCCATCTGCATCTGTAGATGTCGTATGACAGTTGGAGCCTTGGACCTGACTGACAGAAAGCGTGGCTTTCTCCAGGTTGCTTTAGGCGGTAGCTCATTTGTGAACAGGGTGCCTGGGTGGAAAAGAAACTGTTGCCCGATGCCACGAATGCTTTGTGTAGTGACTTTTTGGTGTGTTTATCCTACTCATGAGTGATAAAAGCAGAGACAGTGATAGCATGTGTGGATATGCTGGGACTAAGGGTTATATTGGTAGTGACAGCAAAAGTTAACTCTAAGCAGACACTGGATTTGCTCAATCAACTTTGGGTTTTATATTAAAAATTCCAGCCAAGCATGATGGGTCATGCCTGTAATCCCAACATTTTGGGAGGCAGAGGTGAGAGGATTGCCTGAGTTCAGGGGTTTGAGATCAGCCTGGGCAACATGGTGAGACCTCATCTCTACAGTAAATCAAAAAAATTAGCCAGGTGTGGTGGTGCATGCCCATGCTTCCAGCTACTTGGAAGGATGAGGCGGAAGGGTTGCCTGAGCCCAGCAGGTTGAGACTGCCATGGCCGTGAGTGTGCCACTGCACTCCAGCCTGGGTGACAGAGTGAGACTCGCACTCAAAAAATAAATAAATAAAAACTAAGGCCAGGCATGGTGGCTCATGCCTATAATCCTGGCACTTTAGGAGGCTGAGGTGAGAGGATTGCTTGAATCCAGGAGTCTGAGACCAGCCTGGACAACATAGTGAGACCCTGTCTTTACAAGAAAATAAAAGTTAGCTGTATATGGTTGTACATGCCTGTGGTCCCAGCTACTCAGGAGTTTGAGGAGGGAAGATGACTTGAGCCCAAGAGTTGGAGGCTGGTGAGCCAGGATCCTGCCACTGACTCCAGCCTGGATGACTTAAAAAAAAAAAAAAAAAAAAAAAAGAAGGGTGAATTCCTGGTTGAAATGGGCAAAGGCCCATTATCTCCATTCTCCCAGCATGCAGCCGTGACTCAGAGACCCTTGGTGGGACCCAGGGCCACACAGAGCACAGGTGGGAACACTGGGCCATCCAGGCCTCTGAGTCCCAGAGGGGGCATGCGGAGAAGGACTGGGCAAGTCACAAGGCTGAGCCATGGCCAGCCCAGGGTGTAGCCCTGGGTTTCCTGGACCACAGGACCACAGGTGTGAGTCTCACCTGCTGCCTCTTCTCACCCTCCCAGGTGTGGATGTGGAGGCAGCCAAGCGGGCCGAGGAGGAGCTGCTGCTGCATGACACAAGGTGCTGGCTGAACGGGGGTGCCATGCCTGAGGCCCGGCACCCCCGCACGGGTGCCTCCGCCCTGCACGTGGCTGCCGCCAAGGGCTACATCGAGGTGATGAAGTGAGTAGGCCCCTGTCTGTCCCATCTCACCGCCTACACCTTCCTGTGAATCTGTCCTTTCCCTTTCTTTTCAAACCAGTGTACCTAAGGCTGTCCATTTTCCTCTGGAGGTAACCTTAGGGGGTGTAGTCTTTTTTGTTATTTGTTTTTGAGTTGGAGTCTCACTCTGTTGCCCAGGCTGGCGTGCAGTGGCACACTCATGGCCACCCCAGCGTTGACCTGCTGGGCTCAGGTGATCCTTCCGCTTCAGCCTTCCAAGTAGCCGAAACTACAGGTGTGCACTGCCACCCCTGGCTAATTTTTTGATTTATTGTAGAGATGAGGTCTTGCCAAGTTGCCCAGGTTGTTCTCAAACCCATGGACTCAGGCAATCCTCTCACCTTGGCCTCCCAAAGTGCTGGGATTACAGACTGAGCCACTGCGCCCATTCATGTAGTCTTTTTCATTGTCATTCACTATAAAGCATTTCCCAATTGTAATCTTTCTTCTTTGACCCATGAAGTATTTAGAAGTGTGTCTTTAACTTCCAAATATGTAGGATTTTTGTTGTTGTTGTTTTTTGTTTTTTTTTTTGAGTTGGAGTCTCACTCTGTCGCCCAGACTGGAATGCAGTGGCATGCTAGGATTATTCTAGTCATCGATTTGTTGCTAATTTTCTGGCTAAATTGCATTGTGGTCAGAGAATGGCCCCTATATGATTCCACCTTTTGAGATTTGTTGAGGTTTGCCTTATACCCCCATAAGAATGGTGTTGTCAACCACAGTGTGTTGTGTGAGTGGTTAGGTTAGCTTTATGATCTGTTGTTTGAACCTTCTGTATCTTTTGGTGATAGTTTATTCCGTCCCCACTTGCTCTGTCAGTTACAGGGAGAGGTGTGTTAACGTTTCTCACTATGGTCATGGACTTTGCCTGATTCTCCTGGTAGTTCTATCCTTTTTAGTTTTATATCCTTCAAAGCTAGGTTATTTGGTACATATATATTTTATTTTATTTTATTTTTATTTTTATTTTTTTATTTTTTATTTTTTTGAGTTGGAGTCTCACTCTGTTGCCCAGACTGGAGTGCAGTGGCCGCTCCCGGCCACCGCAGCCTCAACCTGCTGGGCTCCGGCGATCCTTCCGCCTCAGCCTTCCAAGTAGCCAGAATTACAGGCATGCGCTACCATGCCCGGCTGATTTTTTTTTTTTTTAGTTGGAGTCTCATTCAGTCGCCCAGACTGGAGTGCAGTGGCTGCTTCCGGCCACCGCAGCCTTGACCTGCTGGGCTCCAGCAGTCCTTCTGCCTCAGCCTTCCAAGTAGCCGGAATTACAGGCATGTGCTACCACGCTCAGCTGATTTTTTGATTTATTGTAGAGATAAGGTCTCGCTGCCCAGGTGGGTCTCAAACCCGCCGGCTCAGGCAATCCACTCACCTCAGCCTCCCAAAGGCGCGGGATTACAGGCTGAGCCACCGAGCCCAGCTTGATTTTTTGATTTATTGTAGAGATGAGGTCTCGCTGCCCAGGCGGGTCTTGAACCCGCGGGCTCAGGCAATCCACTCACCTCAGCCTCCCAAAGGCGCGGGATTACAGGCTGAGCCACCGAGCCCAGCTCATATGTATTTTAAATTGTTGTAGTACATGCTCCCTTCCTGCCATCTTCCCCTCAGCCGTGGTTCATATGTTTTGCCCCTATTTGGCTGTCTTCCCTCTTTTTTGGGAGGGGGGTCACTCTGTTGCCCAGGCTGGAGTGCAGTGGCACACTCATGGTTACTGCAGTCTTCACATCCTGGGCCCAGGCGATCTCAGCCTCCTGAGTAACTGGGACTACAGGTGTAGTCACCGTGCCTGGCTAATTTATTTTTTGAAGAGACGAGGTCTCTCTTTGTTGCCCAGGCTGGTCTCAAGCTCCTGTGCTCAACCGATCCTCCTGCCTAGGCCTCCCAGAGTGCTGGAATGACAGATGTGAGATGCCCTGCCTGACTCTTCCTTTTCTGTTCAAGCAGTTGCCATACTTAGCTCCCGTTCTCTTTTCTGTTCCTGCCTCTCTCTTTTGTGATGTTATACTTTGTATCTTCGAGTGAAAATGATGTGGGGCGCACCCCTCCCTCCCTGCTCTCTCCTCCATGCTGGGCTTCTCGGAGTCCTTGAAATGACCTTTCTGGCTCCAGTGCACAGGCTGTCTGCCTGCACCTGCTGCTGAGCAGAGCACTCCCCAACATGAGTTCCAGGTCTGTGCTCCCTGGGCCACCTCTGCCACCCTCCCCGCCCTGAGCCGATAATGGGTCCTCCAGATGGAGCCCAGCCCGTGCCTGCCTGGAGGTTAGCCCTCCTCCTCCCGGGGCTCCCAACCCTCAGTGCAGGGGGCTGCTGTGTCTCCAGCCTTGCCTCTGCATTCCAGCCCGGGGGGCAAGAGAGTTAGGACCAAGGAGCACACGTCCATTCCTTTGAATCCAGTCTGGTTCAGGTGCCGTGGCCCACACCTGCCATCTCAGGCTTTGAGAGCCCAAGGCGGGAGAATCGCTTGAGACCTGGAGTTTAAGACCAGCCTGGACAGCATAGCCAAACCCTGTTTCTACAAATAGCTGGGCATGGTGGCACATGCCTTGTAGTCCCCGCACTTTGGGAAGCTAAGGCTTGAGCCTGGGGTTGGGCACTGCAGTAAGCTATGATTACTTCATGACACTTCAACCTGGGTGACAGAGCAAGACCCTGTAATTCCAGCACTTTGAGAGGCGGAGGTGAAAGGATTGCCTGAGCCCAGGGGTTCGAGACCAGCCTGAGCAATTTGGCGAGACCTCATCTCTACAATTAAAAAAAAAAAAGGCAGCCCCCTTAAGTCCCCTCCCACTGTGGGAGCTTTTCTGTCCTCTCAATAAATCCTGCTTTAAAAAAAAAATTAGCTAGGTATGGTGGTATGGGCTTATAGATCCAACTACTTGGAAGGCTGAGGTGGAAGGATTGCCGGAGCCCAGCAGGTCGAGGCTGCGGTGGCCAGGAGCGTGCCACTGCACTCCAGCCTGGGCGACAGAGTGAGACTCCAACTAAAAAAAAAACCGCGGGTTCGAGACCCGCCTGGGCAACTTGGTGAGATCTCATCTCTACAATAAATCAAAAAATTAGCCGGGCGTGGTAGCGCGCTCCTGTAGTTCCAGCTACTTGGAAGGCTGAGGCGGAAGGGTCACTGGAGCCCAGCAGGTTGAGGCTGTGGTGGGCGGGAGCAGCTACTGCACTCCAGTCTGGGTGACAGAGTGAGACTCCAACTCAAAACAACAACAACAAAGCAAGAACAATCCAGTGTCATGCACCAGTTAAATTGGTGTGCCCTTTGCCAGACCCTAGTCGCCTGCCCATTCTAGCTGCAAGGGAGATTTGCCTGCAGCCAGTGACCATGTGTCTAGCTAAAAGCTGGGTGCTCTGATTAAAGGGAGAAAGAGCCACTGTCAGTTTGCAGCCTCTTCTCTGCCATGGAGCTCAAGCACTTTGGAATTAGAGAAACTCATGGACAGTCATTCACTACTGCCCTTTGTTTGTGTCCGTGTTTACACTCAGGTCTGTTTGCTTCATTTTATTTATTTATTTTTTGAGTTGGAGTCTCACTCTGTTGCCCAGATTGGAGTGCAGTGGCCACTCCCGGTCACTGCAGCCTTGACCTGCTGGGCTCCAGCAATCCTTCCGCTTCAGCCTTCCAAGTAGCTGGAACTACAGGCGCGCGCTACCATGCCCGGCTAATTTTTTTGATTTATTGTAGAGATGAGGTCTCGCCAAGTTGCCCAGGCAGGTCTCGAACCCACGGGCTCAGGCAATTCACTCACCTCAGCCTCCCAAAGCGCGGGATTACAAACTGAGCCACCAAGCCCGACTTGACTTCATTTTAGAAGTGTGTAACCAGCATTCTCGTTGATGGTGCTGAGCTCCTGCCATGTGCCAGGCAGGCTGTTAGGTGCTAGGGATACGTTTTACCTAGGATAGGTGGGGGCCACCCACAGCTCCTCACTCATGGGGAGACAGACACTGCTAGGGGGCCGTCCTGGGCATTGCGGAATATGGAGCGGCCTCCCTGGTTTCTGCTGGTGGGTGTTGGGAGCATCCATGGTTGTGAGACCCCAGACTGGCTCTAGATGTGGCCACGTGTCCCCAGGGGAGCACCGTCATCTTGGTTGAGATTTACTGGGTGAGCAGGATATATGAGTGGGGACCCAAGGCAACCAAAATTATCTTCTGGAGGGCAGGCCCCTTGTATTGTAGCCCAGGATTCCCCACTCAATGAGTGTTCTGGGAACCCATTGGCATCCATGGAGCAGCTAGCCTTGTTGGGAGAAGCTGCGTTCAGCTTCTGTGAATGTTTTTTGGAGATTCTTTTTTTTTTCCTGAGTCAGAGTCTTACACTCTTGCCCAGGCTGGAGTGCAGTGGCACGCTCACAGCTGCTGCAACCTCAACCTGCTGGGCTCAGGTGATCCTTTTGCCTCAACCTTCTAAGTAACTGGAACCACAGGCACACACCACCATGCTGGCTAATTTTTTGATTTATTGTAGAGATGAGGTTTTACCAAGTTGCTGAGGCTGGTCTTGAACCCCTGAGCTCAGGCAGTCCACTCACCTTTGCCTCCCAAAGTGCTGGGATTACAGGCAAGAGCTACCACACACAGCCTGGGATTCTTTCAGTGCACGTACCCATTATGTGGTGGGTGATTTACAAGCACACCTGCCCACACCACGCTGACCAAAAATGGCATGACCCCTGTGCCCCACCCTTTGAAACCAGCCTGGGCAACATAGCAAGACCCTGTCTCTGCGACAGTGTAGCCAGGTGTGGGTTGTCCTTGTAGTCTTCTCCTAGAAACCTCAGGCCATGCCTCCATCCATCTGTTCCCACGTTGCCTTAGCCTTTCTCAGCCACACAGTCTCACTGCAGTCTCTAGAGACAAGCATGTCCCCACCTAGCAGGGTTCGGAGACCTGCTTGGACTTGGGCCCCTGCCTCTGCCCCACACTGAGGTGTCATCCAAGCTACCTCCTGGCCTGGGCACTGGTGACACTGTGGGTGGGATCGTTCTTTGCGGGCCGTCCTGAGCACTGCTGGGTGTTGAGTGCATCCTGTCCTCACCTCTAGATGCCACCAGCCCCACCTCCAAGCATGGTAGCCAGGGATGTCTCCAGACCTGCCCGGTTTCCCTGGGGTAGTGTCCCCCGGCTTGTGTCCTGGAGCCCCTGGAAGTCCCATCCTTCTGACAGGTGTGGGGGCTGACAGGGGCGTGCACTCGCCCTGTGCCCACTGCTGCACTTGGGAGTCCCACAGCCAGGGTGACCCTTGATGGCCCACGAAGGTTCTGGAGTCTCCTGCTGGCCAGCACTTGTCCTTCAGCTGCTGGCCCAAGGGGGAGGGAGGCCAGTGCAGGGCTGCTGGTGGTGGGCTGGGCGGGGCTTCTCCAGCCGTTCAGGAGTGTCTCCATGTTGGAACACTGGCACTGCGGCTGCAGTGGCCTGAGTCAACCCTGGGCTTGATACCCCGTCTTGGCCCTTGACCCTGAGTCCCCTGGCTCCCAGGCTGCTCCTTCAGGCTGGCTATGACCCAGAGCTCCGGGACGGGGACGGCTGGACCCCCCT
>NW_007252250.1:110340-113692 GCF_000164805.1 Carlito syrichta | reverse complement strand
TCCATCATCTGCCCTTCTCCCCCAGGGGCAGCGTCCCTGCGACCTGGCTGATGAGGAGGTGCTGAGTCTCTTGGAGGAGCTGGCCCGGAAGCAGGAGGACGTGAGTCAGGGCCCGGGGCTCAACAAGCCTCCTGTCCCCCAACCCTCTGAGGAGGCCGGGAGGGGTGTCCTTGTCCCTCGACTCCCTGACACCCACCACCCAGGGACCGGCTCTTCCTCACCCCGTGCCCCAGCCCCAGGGGAAGGCCCTGAGCAGGGCATGGATGGATGTCCATTGTGGAGTTTCCGGTCTGCCTGGGGAGACAAGCAGGAGACGTGGATGGGGCTGTCTGCCTGGATTCAGGCTGGGCTTGTCAGCCCCAGGACTGGAGCTCCTGCTGCGTGGGCAGGTGGACAGACAGCCCTTCTCTCTGGAGACTGGCAGCCACATTGGGCTGGCAGAGACAGGGGACAAAGGTCTCGAGGGAAGGAACAGCTTGTACAGAAGCCAGGGGCTAGACTCTGACGGCCCTGAGTGCCAGGCTGGGGCAGTGTGGCTGCTGCCCTGTGGATGACAGGGCCATGGGGGTTTTGAATGGGTGAGGCAGGGTTGGCTCTCCAAGGTGGCCCAGGGGTCCCAGGAACCTGGCCTGGGTTGTGGGAACGCGTTCTGGAAGACACGAGTACTCAGCATTCCTGGACCAGAAGGTGCAGGAATGAGTGGGGTTCCTGGCCTGCAGCGCCTGCAAAAGCTGGGGGGTGGAGACCATCCAGGGCCCTCAGGGGCTATGCCTGAGACAGGAGCAGAGGGTCAGGGAGTGGATCTGAGTCTGTTGCACCGGACACCTCTGGGGAGGAGGCTGAGGCCTCTAGAGGTGGAGGCGGTGAGGACAGGGTGGCTCTGGCATGTAGGTTGGGGCACCTCTTCTTTCAGCCCTTGGACCCTCTGGCCTAGGCACAGCTGTGCGTGGTGGTGTCCATAGGGCTACGCGCTCCCCTGCCCAGCAGCCCCTTCCCTCCTTGCAGCTTCGCAACCAGAAGGAAGCATCCCAGAGCAGGGGCCAGGAGCCCGTGGTGCCCTCCAGCAGCAAGCACAGAAGGTGGGCCCAGGAGGGCGGGGGTGGGGTGGGGGGGAGGCGGTGGCGGCCACGGCCACGGGACTTGACCCCAGCGCCCTGTCCTCCCTGCACAGAAGTTCTGTGTGTCGCCTGAGCAGCCGCGAGAAGATCTCCCTCCAGGACCTGTCCAAGGAGCGCCGTCCTGGGGGCGCTGGGGGGCCTCCCATTCGGGACGAGGATGAGGGGGATGAAGGCCCCTCTGGTGAAGGTCAGGCTGGCGCTCCTTGGGTCTCGGGGAGAAGGGGCTGGGTTCTCGGTGGCAGCTGGCATCCCGTGACCTGTCTGTGTCCCACACCAGGGCCCTCCCCTGCAGAGTCTAGAGTCCTCAACGGAGTGTCCTCCCCGCCGCCCCCGAGCCCCGCGAGCCTTGTGGTGAGTGTGGCGTCCCGAGAGGGGAGCAGAGGTTCCGCGGAGCCCTGACTGCTGCGGGGGGCGGGGGTGGGTGAGGCCTACAGTTCCCAGAATCCTGGACGCCCGACCGTCTTCTCCGGGCTGCGCCTGCCCCAGGGGCTGATGGGAGTTGTAGTTTGCCGCGTCCTCTGGGGCTTCACCCTGACGTCTCCGAGAGACCCTTTCTCCATGACCGCGACTTCCCCGTCCCCCAGCCACCCGAAGAGGCCCCCCTCCCCAGGCGCTTCGGTCTCCAGAAGACAGGGAGCGCCGGTGCCCTGGGTCCCCCCGAGCGGCGGGCGGCCGAGGGAGCCCCCGGGACCGGGCTGCAGCGCTCGGCGTCCTCCTCCTGGCTGGAAGGGACCTCCACGCAGGTGAGGGACCGGGGGCAGGCCGACCCGACCCGCCCAGCGTGGGATGCCCTTTCCGCTCCTCCTCTCCTCTCCCCGCAGGCCAGGGAGCTCCGTCTTGCCAGAATTTCCCCGAACCCCTCTCGGAAGGCGCCGGAGCCCTCCGCCGCGTGAGTCCCAGGGCCTGGGCCCACGGTGGGAGGCCGGTCTGGGTGCAAGTCCCGTCAGCACGACCCCGAGCAAGCCCATGTGCGCCCTGAGGCAGCCCCCGCCCTCCTCCCGGCCACGCGGCCCGAGTGGAATCAGCGGCCCGAGTGGAATCAGCGCTCGTCCGCACAGCATGCACTCCCGGCGGTCCTTACTCTGTTTCTCCCTTCCAAAGTACTCGGCCCTCCTGGTGTGGCTTGCCTGTCTTTTGTGGCTGCCGTTTATTCATTGGGTTTTTTCCTGCTCGGATTTGACGTGGCAGGGGACTGTCTCTTGCTTACTGCCGCGTGTCCCATAATATTTGCTGAATGAATGAACTCACACAGGTCTGAGATCGCCAAGCCTCCTCCCCAGGAAAACCCCGCGCCTCCCTCCAGGACTCTGGATCCGGAATCCCCCGCGCAGCCAAATGTCCCCGCGGCCTCCGCAGCGCCCCCAGCGGACTCCCGGGACCGCCGGAGGTGAGGAGGCCCGCTGGGAGGAGGCATCTCAGGAGTCCGGGCGGGGGTGGGTGCTTGTCCCGGTCTGCGGAGTTGAAGTCCTCGCCCACAGAGCTTGCCTCCCCTGGGGTGTCGGCCGTGGAGGGGGACAGGGCCCCAAGGGACCCTCCCTGAGCTGGGGGTCCTTCACTCAGGTCCTACCAGATGCCCGTGCGAGACGAGGAGTCTGAGTCGCAGCGGAAAGCTCGTTCCCGCCTCATGCGCCAGTCTCGGAGGTCCACACAGGTGGGGGTGGGCTGGGCCCGAACCCCTGGGTCGGGGGAGGAGGGGCTGGGGGCCTGGACTCCTGGTCTGAGGGAAGAAGGGCTGGAGACCTGGACTCCCTGGGTTAGGAGCAGGCGGGGGCTGGGGGAGGAGGGCTGGGAGCCTGGACTCCCTGGGTCAGAGGGAGGAGGGGTTGGGGCCTGGACTCCCGAGTCTGAGGGAAGAGGGCTGTGGGCCTCTCCCGACTGTCCCCGACTGTCCCCTCTCCCTGCCAGGGCGTGACTCTGACAGACCTGAAGGAAGCCGAGAAGGCCGTCGGGAAGGCCCCAGAGCCAGAGAAGCCCCCGCAAAGCCTGGTGAGGGGGTGGGGCGGAATAGAAGGCGTGGGGGGATGGGGGCGCGGTGGGCGGTGGAGCCTTCCTCGACCTGACTCCTCCCCCTCCCGACAGGACCCTTCCCGGAGGCCCCGCGTGCCCGGAGTCGAGAACGCGGACGGCCCCGCCCAGAGAGGTGAGGTCGGCCCCCCGGGAAGTCGTTCTCCGGGTCTCCCCGCCGCCCCACACGGTCGTCTTTCCTTCCCGGGGCCTCGGGCCCGCGGTCCTCG
>NW_007252250.1:106775-109451 GCF_000164805.1 Carlito syrichta | reverse complement strand
CGGCCCTTCTGGAGCTGGAGAGATTCGTGAGTAGGGGCGGCTGGGACGGGCCGGATGTGTTCCCAGCCTTACAGCCACACGGATCTGGACCCACAGAGCCACGGGGCCCTTCTCCCGCCCCTGCCCCAGCCCTCCCTGCCAGCCTCAGCTCTCTGAACTTCCCTGCTGTTTCCAGGAACGTAGGGCCCTGGAGCGCAAGGCAGCGGAGCTGGAGGAAGAGCTGAAGGTGGGGACTGCGGCGCTGCGGGCCGAGGGTGGACGGGCTGCCCACCTAGGCCCTGGCTGACCCGTCCCGTCCGCAGGCCCTGTCCGACCTCCGCGCCGACAACCAGCGGCTCAAGGACGAGAACGCAGCGCTGATCCGGGTCATCAGCAAACTCTCCAAGTGACCCTGAGGGCCTCCCACACCCGTATTTATGCAGCTGCTTCTGCCACGCGCACCCCTTCCCCCGTGTGAACACGAGCCACAGGCTCCAGGGAGTCTGAGAAGCCATAACCTCCCCTTGAGACCTCCGGGCTGGGAGGGGCACCCCGGCCAGGATGGAGGCGGAAGGCTGGGCCAGGTAGGGGGGACATCGCCACAGAGGACCAGGGCCGGAGCCAGGACCAGGGAACCGAGGACCAAGAAGTGCAGGGAGCAAGAGCCAGGCCGGAGTGGCTGCCCGGAGGTCCCCATCTCACGTGTGATGCCACCCAGTCACCCACCCTCCTGAGCAGGGATCCGAGAATGTGCCAGGAGCCCACTGGCCTCAGCCAGGTGGGCCTGTATATAGGGTCCATGTGCAATAGGGAGGACGTCTTCTATTTTTTGCTGCCCCCTCCCCGCCCACTGTCCGGGGCAGGGGGAGAAGGTATTTTCGAGACAAAGCACAGGCACCACAAATAAAAGTCGTGAAGTTGCCACTCAACGGCTGTGTTCCCAGCGGGGGAGGGCATTGTTCCCCGCTTCTGTGCTCCAGGCTGTGCGTGTCTGTGACCGAGCCACTGGGCCATTTGGGTGGGGTGCTGAGGGAGGGGTAGGTGCTTGCTCACAGAAGTGAAGAGGGACTGTCAGGAAGAGCAAATGGTTGGAACGGAGGCCCCAAGCCAGAGCCCTTGTGATCGCAGGCAGGTTGATTTTGGGAGCTGGCTGGGTGGGACTGCTCTGTGGGTGAGACCCAGGGCCACAAATGCAGAGCTGGGTGTTGGGGCTTTGTCATCAGTGCTTTTGAAACAAATTCGAGTCAGTTGCCAATATTTAAAATCTGGGGTGATTCACCCATAAAAACACGTACTTTTGGCTTCTTTTGGAAACAAACTGTGGCCCTTGAGCTTTCTTTTTCTTTTTGAGTTGGAATCTCACTCTCACCTAGGCTGGAGTCACCTAGGCTGGAGTGCAGTGGCACGCTCATAGCCACCGCAGCCTCGCCCTGCTGGGCTCAGGCGATCCTTCCGCCTCAGCTTTCCAAGTAGCAGGAACTACAGGCACATACCACCAGGCCTGGCTGATTTTTTTATTTATTGTAGAGGTGAGGTCTTGCCAAGTTGCCCAGGCTGGCCTTGAACCCATAGGCTCAGGCAATCCTCTCCGTGGCCTCCCAAAGTGCTGGGATTATAGGTGTGAGCCACCACATCTGGCTGCCCTTTAGCTCTTCAGCCCTGCATGGCATTTGCTGTCGGAGGTGGCCTCATTCACTCCTCAGGTATTAGCGGCTGCTGTCCACTCTCCAGGTCTTGTTCTGCCTGCTGGCTAACCAGGGTGAGCAGGTGAAGCTCAATGCCTTCCTGGAGGGTAGGCATCCCATGTGAAGACAAATGTGTTTCAGGTGGCATGCTGCTGAGAAAGGGCAGGGTGTGTGCACGTGTGTGGTGTACAGGGTGGTCGGATGGGTCTCACTGGAAGGATCCCTGAGCTGGAGAGTGAGCTGGATGGTTTGATGGAAGTGTCCTCTGGGTGATGAGAGCTGTGGGTGCAAAGGCCCTGGGGTAGAAGCACAACCGGTGTGATAAGGTCCAGGAAGCAGCAGGGAGTGAGATTAGACGCTGGCTGGCTGGCTGGCTGCGTGGGGACTTGGGCATTGGGGCGGACTCGCTAAGGGGCTGCTGGCGATCCCCAAGAAAAGACACCGCGACTCCGGGCTGGGTGGCAGCAGTAGGGTTGGTGAGGCTTCAGGCTCTGGGGACAGCGGGTGGGCCGCCAGGAAGTCCCCACAACCGCGGCTGGTGGCTGGTCACCAGCGTGGCCGGGCCCGGCTCGCTGGGGGTTGGGGGGGAGGGTCTCCTGTCCAGTTCCCACAGGCATTTGGTATGCAAGATGGTGTGAGTCCCATGGGTTGCTGAGGAGGGGACAACGGAGCAGGGCGGCTTGGGGGGTCGCCTGCGCTGCTGGGTCCTCTACTGGAAGCGAGGGCCGTGGGCAAGAGGTGGCTCGAGACCCCAGGCCCCCGGGACAGGAGCCGCGCGAGCTAGGGCGGCAGGAGGGCGCGGCCCAGTCTGGCGGTGCCAGGCGCTCGGTGGCGGGCTGGGGCTCGGTCCGGGTCCAGCGGGCTCGGAGCCGAACGAGGTGTGGGAGGAGGAGCCGGGGACCCACGGCGGCCGGCTCTGGAGAGAGGCCCAGGCGGGAGGAGCCCTCCCGCGGTTGCACGGCGCCCCCTGGCGGCCTAGGTGGGAACAGCGCCGGGCGAGTCCGGAGCCGCG
>NW_007252250.1:105138-106117 GCF_000164805.1 Carlito syrichta | reverse complement strand
GGCCCGGGGCCGTAACGCGCCGGCCAGCCCCCCAAGGAGCGGCCTCCGTGGCCGGGGAGTCTCACGAGCCCGCCCCCGCGGGCCTCGTCGCTTTCTGCGAAGGGGCCAGGAAGGGTCAGAGGCTCTCTACTTCCATTTCGCCTTCCACCTTCTTCTTCTGCTTCTCCATCGCCGCCTGCAGCTCCGACAGCTCCTCTCTGTCCTGGAGGGCGAGGCGGCCATTAGGGCCCAAGTCCGCGCGCTCGGCGCTTCCGCCCCAGCCTTCCCCGGGTTCGAGCGCCCGGCTCACCTCCAGCAGCGCGCGCTGCATCGTGACCTGGCTGTACACTCGCGCCCCCTCCTCGGTGCTCACCGCCCGCAGCTCCTCCTTCTGCAGCGAGAAAAGCTGCGCCCCGCTCAGCACGCCCAGCGCGTCCACGGTCCTGGGCGCGGGCAACCGAGCCGATCACCACCCAAGCCCGCCTCCCCGCCCGTCGCGCCACGCCCACCTAGCCGCCTGCCCAATCGCAGCATTCTAGCCAAAAAGGGCGGGGTGACATGAAGGCGCCTGTGTCCGCACCCACCAATCGCAACGTGCCGCCCAAGGGGCGTGGCTACATCCTGCGCACGCAAGGGGCGGGGCTCCTCCCAGGACTCCAATTGGAGGCGGGCCAAACATGCCAATCACAGCCTGCCATCGGTGTTGCAATCAGGCCGGCCTCCGCTTCCGGCCAGTCTCGGCTCTCGGGTCTCCAGGGCCGCGCCCCCGACTCCGGGCCGATCGGAGCGCCCCGTCCCCCGCGGTACTCACCCGGGGCCGAAGCCCTTGGCCTGCAGCCAGGCGCGGACCTCGGAGGCGTCCGAGCGCAGGCTGAGCTGCGCTTCCGGGGCGCGGGGCCCCGGGACTGCGCGGCTCGGGCCGGAGCGCCCTGGGCCAGGCGCGCCTGCAGCTCCTCGTTGACGCTGAGCATCTGGGAGAACTTCTCTGCGGGCGGGAGGG
>NW_007252250.1:102352-104271 GCF_000164805.1 Carlito syrichta | reverse complement strand
GGGGGGGGGGGGGGGGGGGGCGGTTCAGTACTGGTAACAGAGATTTGAAACCAGAGCAACAATTTGCATACTTTTTGCTTCCCCATCCCCCTTGCCTGGCACTGACCACTGTAAGCACAGGACTTGGATGTTATCCCTATCATCACTTCCATTTGGCTTTATTCATTTTATTTATTTGTTTATTTCTTTATTTAGAGTTGGAGTCTCACTGTGTCACCCAGGCTGGAGGGTAGTGGCCACGGCAGCCTCGACCTGCTGGACTCAGACAAGCCTTCCGCCTCAGTCTTCCAAGTAGCTGGAACTACAGGCATGCACCACCATACCTGGATAATTTTTTTTTTTTTTTTACTGTAGAGATGAGGTCTCACCAAGTTGCCCAGGCTGGCCTCAAAACCACTGGCTCAGGCAGTCCTCTCACCTTGGCCTCCCAAAGTGCTGGTACTATAGGCGTGAGCCATCACGCCTGGCCTATTTATTTGTTTTTGAGTGGAGTCTCACTCTGTTGCCCAGGCTGGAGGGCAGTGGCACCATCATGGCTCACCACAGCCTTGATCTGCTGGGCTCAGGCAATCCTCCCTTTTCAGCCTCCCGAATAACTGGGACTGTTACAGGTGCACACCACCAGGCCTGGCTAATTTTTTTATTTTTTTGTAGAGATGAGGTCTTGCCATGTTGCCCAGGCTGGCCTTGAATTCCTGGACTCGGGCGATCCTCCCGCCTCAGCCTGCCAATGTGCTATGACAGGCGTGAGCCACCATGCCCGGCCATTTCTATTTTGTAGTTGAGAATATTGCGACTCAGAGAGAGATAATCAATCCCTCACCCAGATTATGCAGCTAGACACAGCTGCTGTTTATTGAGCATCTGGGTGCTGGGTTCATGTATCATGATAACTCATGCACATAATAAGACAACCAGGCATCGCTGATGTAGCACTGATACCTGCCAAGTGCTGTTCAAAGTCTGTAGCACATGGCCGGGCATGGTGGCTCATGCCTGTCATCCCAGCACTTTGAGAGGCCAAGGTGAGAGGAGTGCCTGAGCCCCAGGGACTTGAGACCAGCCTGGGAGACTTGGGGAGACATCATCTCTACAATAAATCAAGAAATTAGCAGGACATGGTGGTGCATGCTCATTCTTTCAGCTACTAGGAAGGCTGAGGTGGAAGGATTGCCTGAATCCAGCAGGTCGAGGCTGCAGTGGCCACGAGCATGCCACTGCACTCCAGTTTGGGTGGCAGAGTGAGACTCTGACTCAAAAACAAAACAAAACAAAAAACCCAAACTCTGTTGGACACACTGGCTGATGTGATCCTCAGGACAACCCTAGGTAGAACCATGAATATGGACACCCCACTTCCTTCCTCAGTCAGAGACTCCATTATCACCTCCATCTCTACAGGTGAGCAAGCCAAGGCACAGTGACAGGAAGGTCACAGAGCAGGAGTACGGCCCAGCCAGCTGGGGCCCAGCCAGTCCAGGCTGGTGAGTAACTGTTCCACGTTGCATGAAGCTGGACTTGAATTTAGCCACGGCATTGAGTGCTTAATACTAGTTCCTACAATATGACAGATGTCATGGCCAGGCATAGTGGCTTATGCCTGCAATCCCAGTACTTTGGGAGACTGAGGCAGGAGGATCGTTTGAGCCCGGGAGTTTGAGACCAGCCTGGCTAACATAGTGAGACTCCATCTCTACAAAAATAAAAAACTTAGCCAGGAGTGTTGGCACACTCTTATAGTCCCAGCTACTTGGGAGGCTGAGACCGCAAGATAACCTGAACACAGGAGGTTGACACCAGCCTGGACAACATAGTGAGACCCCCATCTCTACAAAAATAAAAATTAAAAAATTGGTTGGGCGCCGGGTTCGGTGGCTCAGCCTGTAATCCTGTGCCTTTGGGAGGCTGAGGTGAGTGGA
>NW_007252250.1:98199-101970 GCF_000164805.1 Carlito syrichta | reverse complement strand
CGGCCACTGCACTCCAGTCTGGGTGACAGAGTGAGACTCCAACTAAAAAAAAAAGAAAAATTAAAAAAAAGAAAAAAGAAAAAAAATCAAGCTGGGCCCAGTGGTTCAAGCCTGTCATCTCAGCACTTTGGGAGGCAGAGGTGAGAGGATTACCTGACCTTAGGGGTTTGAGAACAGCCTGAACAACTTGGCGAGAACTCGTCTCTACAATAAATCAAAAAATCAGCCGGGCATGGTGGCATGTGCCTATGGTTCAAGCTACTTAGAAGGCTGAGGTGGAAGGATTCTCTGAGCCCAGCCAGTCGAGGCTGCAGTGGCCGTGACTGTGCCACAGGCCTCCAGCCTGTGCGACAGAGTGAGACTCCACCTCAAAAAAAAGAAAAAAAAAAAAGGGGTCAGGTCCAGTGGCTCACACCTATAATCCCAGAACTTTGGGAGGCCCAGGTGAGAGGATTGCCTGAGCCCATGGGTTCGAGACCAGCCTGGGCAACTTGGCGAGACCTCATCTCTACAATAAATAAAAAAATTAGCCAGGCATGGTGGCGCATGCCTGTAGTTCCAGCTCCTTGAAAGGCTGAGGTGGAAGGATCAACTGAGCTCAGCAGGTCCATGCTGCGGTGGCCATGAGCATGCCACTGCCCTCCAACCTGGGCGACAGAGTGAGACTCCAACTCAAAAAAAAAAAAAGAGAAAATAAAGAAAAAATCATAGACATCTCACCCTTCCAGGAAGAGACTATGATTATTCACATTTTTTCCTACAAAGAACTTGAGAGTCAGAAATGGTCTAAAAGCTGGAGGTGTCAAAGTCAAGATTCAGAAACCCAGAGGACCGTGGGGGGAGGGGCTGGCTTGCACTATCAGGCAGCTGGGGGTGGGGGTGGGATTTCTGCCCTGATCCCAATGAGAGGGACCCCAGCCCGGATCAGGCTTACCTGTGCAGGGGCGAGGGGGGGTCTTCAGGGCCGCGGCACCCCCTGCGTGGGGCCGGCAGCTCCCAGGGCGCTGTCCCTTCCGAGGTCCTGTGCCTGGGCCCTCACCCAGACCCCCCACGGTCTTCCACCCTCATGGCTTTAATCTTCTTGTCCTCCACGTTGCTTCTTTCCAGCCTGCCTCCTACTCACCCAAGGATCCTCGGGCTCTGGACCCTCCATTCCCCTCCTCCCCCAGGACCCTTGAGTCTGAGCCCCACTGCTTGCCCCTTGCTTCTGGTTCCCTAGTTCTTTCTAACCCCCCCCCACCCCGAGAGCCAGGAGTCCAGGTCTCAAGCTTCAAATGCCCCACCCTTTGAGCCCTGAAAGCCCCCTAGTTGGAAACTAGGCAGAGACTTGGACAATTGCTTTAGGGCCTTGGGGAAACCAAGAGCTTAATCCAGCCTTTACCTCTCTTGGGGGCCAAAGACACTACCACTTCCTAACGTTCCCAGAGACTTGTCCCCAAGCCCTTGAAATCCCCCCCCCCAGCCTTCTCCCCTGGGCCTCCAGGATCCCAAGCACCAGACTCGAGCTATTCTTTAAAACCCAAGCGTCCTGTTCCCCAGCCTCTTCCCTCTAATATCTGGGGCTCCAGCCTGGGATACCCAGGCATGGAGTATCCCAGTCCCTTCCCTTCCCTCTTTTTTTTTTTTTTTTTTGGTTTCACTCTGTTGCCCAGGCTGGTCTTAAACTCCTGTCCTCAAACAATCCTCTTGCCTGATCCTCCCAAGTAGCTGGGATTGCAGGAGGGAATCACCGCACCTGACACTCCCTTTTGAGGACCCAGGGAGCCAACCTCTCAGACCTTACCCACTCCCAACCCCTTCCTCCCTCAGGCCCCGGAATCTGGGTCTCTACTCCCTCCTCCCTGGGACCCAGGAGTCTGGGCCCCGCCTCCCTCCCTCCCCGCTCCACCCCCTCTCCCAGCCCCAGCCCGCCTCGTCACCACCTCACCCACCTGAGAACCGCCGGGAAGACCGAAGGAAAAAGGCAGAAAGAGGGGGCGGAGTCAGCGCCGGGAGCCCCCGAGACGCATCCCTCCTGGGCCCCCGCCCCGCCGTGGGGGGACACTCACCCATTGACAGCGACCTGGGGGGCGCTCTGCTGCAGGAAGTGAGAGGGCTGGGTCAGACGGGGCGGCCGGCGCCCCCAACTACCCGGTTTAGGCCCGCAAGTGTCGCCCCGGGGGAACTCGCTGCTCCCGAGGAAGCCTGTCTCACCTGCCGGCGTCTCCGCTCGTGCTGTAACTGTTTCTCCACTGGGTCCTCCCAGGCGCGACCCTGCGGGTCGGTGGCTGGGGGCTCCCAACCGCTGTAGAACTCGGGGCGGTAAGGGGGCCCCTCCTCCGGGGGCAGCTCCAGCCTGCGCCAGGAAAAGGACCGGGGTGGGTGAGTGGGTGGGGAGGTCGGGGATCCCGAACCCTGACATTCACTGCACCACGTGTTTCCCTCCCCTAAACCTCGCTCTAACCCAACTATTCTAACCGCGCCCCTTTTCGCCAAGCTCTGCTCTGATCTCTAAGCCCAACTCGGGGCAGCAATTGTACTTCTAAATACACGGATTCCATTCTAAAGTCTCGTCCAGCCCCTAGCTGTTACCACTATTGCAAGCCAGGTTTCCCCTAAGTGTGGTCTCTGAATCTGCCCCTGCCGGTAGGAAGCGCTCGGCCTCCACGCGCGCGGGCGTGGTTCCTGGCCCGAACTCTGCGCAGAGCTCTGCCTCTTCCAGTAGGCCCGCCCCGTTCGCCTCAGCCCCGCCTCGTCGGTCTTAGCCCCGCCCTTGCTCCCGGTAGTCCCGCTGTTTCACTAAAACTCGCCTTTTCCTATCCGATTTTCTTTTCTTTTCTTTCTTTTTTTTTTTTTTGAGTCGGAGTCTCACTCCGCCGCCCAGACTGGAGCGCACGGCCGCTCCCGGCCCCCGCAGCCTCGACCCGCTGGGCTCCGGCGATCCTTCCGCCTCAGCCTTCTGAGTAGCTGGAACTACAGGTGCCCACTCCACCCGGCTAATTTTTTGATTTATTGTAGAGATGAGGGCTCGCCAAGTTGCCGGGGCGGGTCTCGAACCCGCAGGCTCAGACAATCCACTCACCTCAACCTCTCAAAGCGCGGGATTGCAGGCTGAGCCACCGAGACCCGGCTCCAACATTTATTTTTTTTTTTGAGTTGGAGTCTCACTCCGTCACCCAGACTGGAGCGCACGGCCGCTCCCGGCCCCCGCAGCCTCGACCCGCTGGGCTCCGGCGATCCTTCCGCCTCAGCCTGCCGAGTCGCTGGAACTACAGGCGCGCGCTACCACGCCTGGCTCGTTTTTCGATTTATTCCTATGCGATTTTCTGCTTCAGTCGGGTATCTTTCCCTCAATCTAGTTTCAGACCTTCTCTCCAACTGGATCCCAGCATCTGCCATAAGCCCTGCCTGTAATCTTTCCCTCCTAGTCCTAGCTTATTTTAATCACCTCGCCCCCCAACTTTCAGCCTCCTGACCCTCCGGTGCCCACGCTCCCTGGCCCTAACCCCGTCCATCGCCACGCGGTCTCCCTCCCAGCCCCTTCTGCTTCTCCAATCACCACGTTCTCTGCCTTCCAGGCCCGCCGCGCCCCCCGAGCCTCGACCCCACGCCCTGCCTCCCAGCATTTTCTGCTTCTGCCTGCCGGTCAGCATGTCCCCTGACTCCTAGACCCGCACCCCTAGCCACGCTATCTCCCGCAAGTGTCGCCCGTCACCACTCTACCTTCAACCCTTCCAAGCACCACGAGCCCTGACTCCCAGCCCCGCCCCCCACCACGTCCCCTGCCATCGA
>NW_007252250.1:97126-97960 GCF_000164805.1 Carlito syrichta | reverse complement strand
ACGCCCACTGCCTCCCAGCCCCTTCTGCCCCTCAACCACCCGTCACCACTCTCCCAGTCTCCCAGCCCCTTCTGCCCCTCCAGTCGCCACGCCTTCTGCCTCCCGGGCCCCCCTCACCCCGGGCGGCTCCATGAGTCCCCAAGCGAGCTCCAGAGCTCTTTTTCAAGCGGGGTGACGTTGTCCCGCAACAGCGCCACGGCCTCGGACGTCAGGCGCGGCCGCCGCACGCCGCTCGCGAACCCGGGGCCTCCCGACGTGTTCACAATCTGCCAGGGGAGCAGGAAAGGGCATGCCGTCAGACCCTCCTGAAGTCGAACCCCGACTCCTCCTGCTGCAGAAGAACCTCAGGGCCTGGGGGCCGGGTCTCACCATCTGCAGAGGCCCGAACAGGAAGTGCAGCAGCTCTGGGGAGGAGGGGTTGGCGATGTGGGTGCGCAGCCGGGCCTGGGAAAGGCGGGACAGAGACGGTCGGTGCGCGGACGAGTCAGGCTGGCCCTCCCATGGCCCCCGATGCCCGGGGCGGACGCGTCCTCACCAGCAGGCTGAAGGCGTACTTGATTTTCTGAAGCACGTCGGCGTACTCGGCCTCCGAGGGCGGCTTGGCCCGCAGCGTCAGCAGGCCCTCTGGGTGCGTGTGGGGAGGCAGGCAGCGCAGGGCGGGGACACGGAGGCAGGGTCAGGCAGCGTCAGAGAGAGGGGGACACCCAGGGGACGGCGATGGGGGGAAGGCAACCCTGCCTCGTGGCCGGAAAGGAGACCCCGGGGAGTGGGCCGCGCGATCCCACCGGGGACGCCCCTCACCCCCGGCCTCCCGGCGCCGCGTCCTGCGGCCGC
>NW_007252250.1:96437-97106 GCF_000164805.1 Carlito syrichta | reverse complement strand
CCAGCACCCGGGCCGCCTCCGCTGACTTCTGCAGCCTGGATACGAAGCCCTCCACGTCGTCGAGCACGTGGTTCAGGATGTCCTGGGGGACAGCGGAGGGAGACCTCAGCCCTAAGCCCAGAACCCGGGCACCGAGGCACGACCCAGGCCGGACCACGCCCCTAGCGGGTGGCCACGCCCCCGAGACCAGGCTCCCCCCCGGCCGGCCTCGCCTGTAGCCACCTTGCCCCGCCCCTAGGCCTGGGCCTCGTCGCCAGACCCTGGCCCCGCGGCTCTCACCACGTCCCGCTCAGCCTGCAGGCCGGCCAGGTCAGGACCCCGGGGACCCAGGTCCGGAGAGGCCGGAACAGCGCTGCTCGAGGTCGCCGTCGGGTCGGGCCTCGGCGCCTCCTCCGCCTCGGGAATGGGCTCCTCCTGGGGTCGCCCGCGGCCCGTGCGCGGCTCCACGGAGCCGATCACCGCGCGGACGGACGGACGGCGCTGCAGGGGCGGGGTCTCGGCGGCGGGCGAGTGGCCGCGCTGCAGCTCCTCCTGCGTGGCCCTGCGGAAGGAGAAGGGGAAACTGAGGCTTGGTCAACGGAGGGGCCCAGGCAGGGGGAAATACTGAGGCTCAGAGCGGTAGGGAGAGACCCGATACGGGAAGGGGGACTGAGGCCAGAGGGAGAAACC
>NW_007252250.1:95725-96373 GCF_000164805.1 Carlito syrichta | reverse complement strand
CCTGCCAATCACGACGTCAGGCCACGCCCCCTCGCGCCCCGCCCACTTCCCGCCGTGGGCCACGCCCCACCGGTTCCTTGGCTCCGCCCCGGGCCACGTGCGGTCATCGCTCTCGCCTGTGAACCCTCGCACGGCCACGCCCTGGACTCCGCGCTCCTTCTACCCGTGTCTCTGCCCGAGGCACAACCCGCCGCGGAGACCCAGTCCGGGTGGGTCCTCGTCCCCAAGCCCCCTTTCCCCACAATCCTGTTCATGTCCTCAGAATATTCGAGTCCTCAGCCTCCGACAGCGCCCGACCTCCTGTTTTGTTTTGGTGGGGGGGGTTCCCTCTGTCTCCCAGTCTGGACTGCAGTGGCACGCTCACGGCGACTGCAGCCTCGATCTGCTGGGAGCAGGCGAGCCTCCAGCCTCAGTCTCTGGCGTTAATGGGCGCATGCCACCACGCCTGGCTAATTGTTTTGATATTTTTGGGGGGGGAGGGAGAGAACTCCCGGGCTCAAGAGATCCTTCCGCCTCCTGCCGCCTCGGCCTCCCAAAGTGATGGGACGACAGGCTCGCGCCACCGCGCCCGGCCTCACGTGCCCTGTCGACCCGCGCCCCACCTGTCCTCGAGCCCCCCCATTCAGAACCTCTGTCCTGTGCCCCCTT
>NW_007252250.1:92628-94998 GCF_000164805.1 Carlito syrichta | reverse complement strand
CCCCGCGGCACCTTGGAGGCCGGGTCGAGCAGCGTGACGTGGTCGGGGGACACTCGCAGCAGCATCTCCTGGGCCCAGACTCGGCCCTGGCTGTCCATCACGGCCAGCTTCCTGGAGGCATCCTCCACGGTGTGAACGCCGTCCTCCTCACCCAGGCAGAACGTCACCAGGTGCTGGCCCGGGACACGGAGAAGGCCATGAGACCCAGGGGGACGCCAGGCGGGCTCAGAAGCCCCTGCGATCAGACTTCCAGCCGGAGAGTGACTACACCTCCTCCGGGAAGCCTTCCGGGATCCGCGAATCGAGCCCGGCTCCCAGTGCCCTTGGTTTCTCATGCATCAGAGTGGCTGGCCCTGGGTCTGTTGAGACCCAGCCTGGGGCTCCCTGAGGCCGGGACGGGGTCCCCTCGGGCCGGGACTGGGTCTGGATTCTATCTAGGTCCTGCTAGCGCCTCCTCGGGTGGCCCATGCTACCTTCTGCCACCCGGCACGCTCGGTGGGTGCCTCTGGACCCGGCGACCCCCTGCTCATCCCGACTGCAGCGGGCTTCAGCCTCGGGCCTGAGGCGGAGGAAGTCCACAATGCGATGAGCAAAATGACCTTCCCCCGTTCTCCTTGCTCGGGGCCCACCTGCGGCCAGCAGCCCCGGACCGGAGGCCCGCCTGTCCCCCGGAGGATACCTGAGAAAGTCAGACCCCAGACTCACATTCACCGGATACTGGGACACATCAGCCATGACCACGGTGGAGTAACGCTTCCGCTGCTCTATGGCGAGAGGGAGAGTGAACCCGGGGGTCCAACCCACCTCCCTCAGACCCAGGGGTCCAGGCCCCCAGCCCTCCTCCCTCGGACCCGGGAGTCCAGGCCCCCACTCCTCCTCCCTCAGACTCAGGGGTCCAGACCTCAACCCCTCCTCCCTCAGACCAGGAGTCCTGGTCTGGTTCCTCAGATCCAGTTCTGCGGCCCGGCGTTTCCTTGTTCCCTACTCACCATAGATAGACTTGGCGCTGGGCTTCGGGGCAGCTTCTGGGCTGGTGAAGAAAAAACAGGCTGAGAGGGACTGTGAGACCTGGGGCAGGTGTTGTGGGAATGGCTGTCTGAGGAGCAAGACCTTCCTTGTGCCGGAAGTGGGGAGCCACGGGGGGGGGGGTCTTCTGAGCAGCAGAGCTCAGAGCTGGACTTTAAGCAAGACAGGGGAGGTGATGGTACTGGGTGGTGGCCGGGAACATTTGGTCGCTCCTGTCGCATGGTCCTGGGTTCAAAAAATCTGTCTACTGTTGCCTTACCCCACGACCTTGGGCAGGGGATTCAATCTCTCCTGCCTCAGTTTCCCTTTCTGTAAGGTAGCATCTGTTTGGTAGGGCTTTCGGGCAGATTCAGTTGTATGATGCCAGGGAAGCATTTGGAAGCTTCCCTAACTGTTATTATCATTCTTTGGATGGTGCAAAGAAAGGGCTTGGCACACAGTAGTTGCTCAATAAATGGGAATTGTTATAATAGCTTCAGAAGTAGGCAGGGTAGTGTTTTCCTCCCCATCCACCCCCACGGCAGGGCGCTGCCAAGCCACAACCTCTGCCTCCTCCTGTCCCCAACCTCCTCAGGGTCACCTTCTCCAAGAAGAAACCTTGATTGCACAGAAATAACAGAAGCTCAGGACTCCAGTGGGGTTAGGGGTCAGAGATACTAAAAAGCCCTCTTAGGGCCAGGTGCAGTGGCTCAAACTGTCATCCTATCACTTTGGCAGGCAGAGGCAGAGGCCTGAGCCCAGGGGTTCAAGACCAGCCTGGGCAACTAGGTGAACCCTCATCTCTACAATAAATCACAAAATAAAACTAACTGGGCGTAGTGACATGCGTCTGCAGTTCCGGCTACTGGGAAACCTGCAGTGAAGGATCACCTAAGTCCAGCAGGTTGAGGCTATGGTGGCCGTGAGCGTGCCCCTATACTCCAGCCTGGGTGGCAAGAGTGAGACTCCAACTCAAAAATAAATGAATAAATAAATATAAATAAAAAAACACAAAAAGTCATTTTAGGGTCAGGCATGGTGGGTCAGCCTGTCATCCCAGCACTTTGGGAGGCCAAGGTAGGAGGATCGCTTGAGTCCAGGAGTTCGAGACCAGCCTGGGCAACATAGCAAGACACCATCTCTACAAAAAATAAAATTTAAAAAATCCCTTTTAGAGCCGGGCTCGGTGGCTCAGCCTGTAATTCTGCGCCTTTGGAAGGCTGAGGTGAGTGGATTGCCTGAGACCGCGGGTTCGAGACCCGCCTGGGCAGTGAGACCTCATCTCTGCAATAAATCAAAAAATCAGCCGGGCGTGGTAGCGCATGCCTGTAATTCCGGCTACTCGGAAGGCTGAGGCAGAAGGAG
>NW_007252250.1:83204-92427 GCF_000164805.1 Carlito syrichta | reverse complement strand
AAAAAAAAAAAAAATCCCTTTTAGCCAAAATCCTGCTCCCCATCTCACGCCTCATCCTTCTCCTGCCGGTCCGATGTCCCCACAGTTTGATTACCTCTAGCCTGGAGAGCTCACTACCTAGCATACAGCTATTTTAACTCATCTCTGGTTTTCGCCCCTGCTCACTCTAGGAGACGTGAGCCTTCAATACAAACTGCCCTGATTTTCCAGCAAAAGGCCAATATTTACTAACAAGATAACAAAGGCAGCAGCAGCAGTTCCCATGAACTGATCGCCTGAGTGGGTGAAATTCCCAGCCAAGTCCTACCCATGCATTATCCTGCCAAGCTCTCAGAATTATTCCGGGGTAGAGCACGGTGGCTCACGCCTGTCATCCCAACACTTTGGGTGGCAGAGGCGAGAAGACTGCCTGAGCCCAGGAATTCAAGGCCAGCCTGGGCAACTTGGTGAGACCGCGTCTCTACCATAAATCAAAAAAGTAGCTGGGCATGGTGGCGCATGCCTGTGTTTCTGGCTATTCCGGAGGCTGAGGTGGGAGGATCGCCCGAGCCCAGGAAGTGGAGGCTGTGGTGGCCGTGATCATGCCACTGCACTCCAACCTGGGGGACTAGTGAGACCCTGACTCAAAAAAAAAAAACTGTCCCTGGGTCCCAGAGGAGGGGCTGAGCCTCGGAAAGGTGGCGTCCTTCGACCAGGGTCACACTGCAGTGGAGTGTGTGTGTTGGGATTTGAACCCAGGTCTGTCAGCTCTGGAGTGGGAGCTCCTAGCCAAGGGCTGGGTAAGAGGGGAGCGGCTCTGGCTTCCTCCGGAATGCCCAGACAGGGCCAAAGATGCTAGGCCGCCTGCTGTAAACAGGCTCTGCAGGGGTGGGGGGTGGGGGGCGGGCTGGCGCTGGGACCTGAAGGGCCTGGACCACTTACCCAGTGGTGGTGCTCATGGTGCTGAGAACGGGGAGCTCCTGCCGACTTGGAGGTGCCCTGAGAGCCAGCAGAGGTGTGAGGACTGACCTGGCCAGAAGGAGGGGTGACTCTAATGCCGGCTCCTCCTTCAGACCCGGAGTCCAGGCCACAGCCTTCCTCCCTCAGACTCAGAGGTCCAGACCTCAGCCCCTCCTCCCTCACACCCAGGGGTTCAGGCCTCCAGCCCCTCCTCCGTCTGACGCAGGGGTCCAGTCCCCCAGCCCCTTCTCCCTCAGACCCTGCTCCCTCAGACCTGGGAGTTCAGGCCCCCAGCCCCTCCCCTCTCAGACCCTGGAGTCCAGACCCCAACCCCTCTCCCCTCAGACCCAGGGATCCATGCCCCCAATCCCTCCCCCCTCTAGCCTTGGAGTTCAGGCCCCAGCCCCTCCTCCCTCAGACCCAGGGGTCCAAGTCCCCAGCCCTCCTCCCTCAGACCCTGCTTCATCAGACCCAGAAGTCCAGGCCCCCAGCCCTCCTCCCTCAGACTCAAAAAAACAGACACCAAGTCCCTCCTCCCTCAGACCAGGAGTCCAGGCCCCCAGCCTCTCCTCCCTCAGACCGAGGGTCCAGCCACAACCCCCTCCCCACCAGGACCAGATCCGCTCACCTGCCCCGTCTGACTCTGCCCTGATCTCAGCCCTCCTTCCCTTCCCAGCTGGCTGCCGGCCCCTCCTTCCTGCTCCGCCCAGGCCCTCCCACCCCCGCATACCTGAGCATTCACCTGGCACGGCTGGCGGGGTGGCCAGGGCGGGGCTGGCCGGCAGGCCCAGGAGGGGGCTGGGACAACCTGGGGGAGCTGGAACGTGACTGCCTGGCTCGTAACAACACAACAAGGACAACAACAACATCTGTCTCTGAGGTCACGCCTGCTCGCGTGTGAGAGTGGACAGTTTGTCCTCTGAATTCTAAGAATGGGGAGGCTGCAGGTCTGACTCCACTCGACGGGTGAGGAAGTGAGGTTGAGAGCCTGAACAGCCTGTCACGTTGCTGGGGGGAGGTGTAGGGCCCGGGGACTTGAACCCGGGGCTGGCTTTCCATCACCTCCAGGGCCAGCCTCTCTCTGTCCCTGTCCTGTGGACACCTCTGTCCATGGTCACTGTCTCACCCCCCCCACCTTCTCCCTCTTTTATTGGAAATCTCTCTCCATAATTCCTCGTTATGGGAAAAGCTAAAGTTTCTTCCACGAAATGCCTGCAAGGACATCATAAAAAATGAATGGCTGGCTGGGCACCAGGTCTCACGCCTGGAATCCCAGCACCTTGGGAAGTCGAGGCAGGATTGCTTGAACCCAGGAGTTTGAGACCAGCCTGGGCCACACAGCAAGACCCCATTTCCACAATAAAATAAATAAAACAAAAATTAGCCAGGGGTGGGCGTGGTAACTCACGCCTGAATTCCAAGCACTTTGGGAGGGCCAAGTGGGAGGATCGCTTGAGCCCAGGAGTTTGAGACCAACTGGGCAGCATAGTGAGACCCCATTTTCATAAAATTTTTTTAAAAATTAGCTGGGGCTAATGTAGTAATCACGCCTATAATCCTAGCACTTTGGGAGGCCAAGGCAAGAGGATCACCTGAGCCCAGGAGTTCAAGACCAGCCTGGACAGCATAGTGAGAACTCATGTCTACAAAATAATTTTTTTTTTTTTTTTGCATTGGAGTCTCACTGTCACCCAGACTGGAGTGCAGTGGCCGCTCCCGGCCACCACAGCCTTGACCTGCTGGGCTCCGGCTATCTTTCTGCCTCAGCCTTCCAAGTAGCTGGAACTATAGGCGCGCGCTACCACACCTGGCTAATTTTTTTTGATTGATTGTAGAGACGAGGTCTCGCCAAGTTGCCCAGGCGGGTCTCGAACCCTCAGGCTCAGGCAATCCACTCAGCCTCCCAAGGCGCGAGATTACAGGCTGAGCCACTGAGCCCGGCTTACAAATAATTTTTAAAAGTTCCCAGGCGTGGAAAACTGTACCTCCAGCTGCTGAGGAGGCTGAGGTAGAAGTATTGCCTGAGCTCAGGTGCCTGACGCTGTGGTGAGCTGTGAACAAGCCACTGTACTCCAGCCTGGGTGACCCCAACTCAAAACAAAACAGAAAAAGAAATTTGCCCAAGGTCACCCATGATGAGATTGCCAGGCAGCAAAGTCCTGAGTGCAGGGAGCAGCGTGGGCTGGAAGCACTCACCCTCAGTCTGTCCGTGATCTGATGCCCACCTGGCTTGCACCCTCCCCCACCCTCCCCTGGGACTGCAGTGGCCTCCCAACTGGCCTCCCTACTCTGTTCTCTGGCTCAGTCTAGTCTCAGCACGGGGACACTGCAGAGGCCCGTCAGCTCACATTTGCCTCTGCTCCAAGTCCTCCTGTTGCTCCCCATTTCTCCCTGGATAAAAGTTGGCATCTTGATGGGTAAGGTGGCTCATGCCTGCCATCCTAGCACTTTGGGAGGCCGAGGCAGGAGGATTACCTGAGCCCAGGGGTTCGAGACCAGCCTGGGCAACTTAGCGAGACCTCATCTCTACAACAACTCAAAAAATTAGCTCTGGCTACTTGGAAAGCCGAGGCAGAAGGATCGCTGGAGTCCAGCGGGTTGAGGCTGTGGTGGCCAGGAGTGTGTCACTGTACTCCAGCCCAGGTGACAGAGTGAGATTCCAACTCAAGAAAAAAAGCTTGTGTCTTACAAGGCTTGGGGACACAACAGTCATCTCCTCGCCTCTTCCTCCTCTCCCCCTCAATCAGGCTAGATCAGGACATAGACCTCCTTGCTGCCCCTTGAACACCCAGACCCCGTCCTGCCTCAGGGCCTTTGCATGAACTGTTTCCTCTGTCTGGAATGGTCCGCTGCCAGGTACCCTCATGCTCCCTTGCCTCCCTCAGGCCTTTGCCCTCGGGTCACCTTCTCAGGAAGGCCTGACTGACCAGCATGGTCCAAATCGCAGCATCTTGAACCCCATTTTTGGTAATCTATCCCCCCACCACTTTATCTCCAGAGCACTCACCTTAAAGTTAAAAAAATACAGAGAGTAGGCACGGTGGCTCAGCCTGTAATCCCAGCACTTTGAGAAGCAGAGGTGAGAGGATTGCATAAATCCATGGATTTGAGACCAACCTGGGCAACATGGCAAGACCTCACCTTAGCCTTCCAAGTAGTTGGAATTGTAAAGATGAGGTCTTGCCAAGTTGCCCAGGCGGGTCTCAAACCCCTGAACTCAGAAGACAATCCTCTCTCCTTGGCCTCCCAAAGTGCTGGGATTACAGGCTTGAGCCACTGCACCCAGCAGTATCTTTTACTTTTTATTTATTTATTTATTTTTTGAGTTTGATTCTCACTCCGTCACCCAGACTGGAGTGCCATGGTATGCTCCCAGTCACGGCAGCCTTGACCTGTTGGGCTCTGGCGATCCTTCTGCCTCAGCCTTCCAAATAGCTGAAACTATAGGTGTGTGCACCATGCTCAGCTAATTTTTAACTTAATGTAAAGAGGAGGTCTCGCCAAGTTGCCCAGGTAGGTCCTGAACCCACAGGCTCAGGCAATCCACTCGCCTCGGCCTCCCAAAGTGCTGGGATGACAGGCTGAGCCACCAAGCCCGGCCATTTTTTACTTTTTAAATTCAGGGTCTTGCTCTGTCGCCCAGGCTGGAGTGCCATGGCACACTCACGACCATCACAGCCTCGACCTGCTGGGTTCAGGCGATCCTCCCACCTCAGCCTCCCAAGTAGCTGGGACTACAGGGACCTGGCTAATTATCTTTATTTTTATTTTGTAGAGACAAGGTAAGGTCTTGCTATGTTGCCTGGGCCGGTCTCGAATCCCTGGGCTCAGGCAATCCTCCGGGCTCAGGCAATCCTCCCGCCTCAGCCTTCCAAAGTGCTGGGATGACAGGCATGAGCCGCCCGGCCCACACTGTACAGTTTGGACCTTGGGTCCTTGGAGGGCACCCTGGTGCTGCCACCTGGGGGGCCGGCCCCTTTCTTGCTGTGTGACCCTGGGCAAATCACTTGACCTGTCTGTGCCCCCGTTGCCTGGCAGTAAGTTGGGACAGCAACGCTGGGAGGATTAAGAGGAGTTAGAGCTCAGGACACAGACCGGGCGGGGAGGAAATGCCAGGTCCCTGTTAACCATGCTGAGGCCTTTCTTGCTGTGTATGCCATGACAGAGGACACGGGGCTCTGCTGAGCTGGGCAGGAGAGGCTTCCTGGAGGAGGAGGGGAGGAAAGAAGCCAACCTGAAGGGCGAGTTTGACAGCTGGGGTGGCCTGGAGGAGGAGGAGGTGGTGGTGTTCCAGGCCCTGGAGCTGCCCCAGCTCAGGCAGCGGGTGAAGGGGGGCCATCAGGGGCCGGGGGCACCGGCAACCTCGCAATCCAGCAGGCAGCCCTTGTGCTTTCCTTTCTGTGGCTTCTGTCACTCTGTGTTCTTGTCACAGTCATGCCATGGATATTTTCTGACTCCTAGGTCTGAGGGAGGAGGACCTGGGGGCCTGGATTCCTGATCTCAGAGAGGAGGGGCTGGGGCCTGGACTTCTGGGTCTGAGGGAGAAGGGGCTGGGGACCGGGACCCCCAAGTCTGAGAGAGGAGGGGCTGCGGGTCTGGACTATTGGGTCTGAGGGAGGAGGGGCTGCGGGTCTGGACTATTGGATCTGAGGGAGGAGGGGCTGGGGTCTGGACCCCTGGGTCTGAGGGAGGCGGGCTGAGGGCCTGGACCCCCGGGTCTGAGAGAGGAGGGGCTGGGGGGCTGGATCCTGGGTCTGAGGGAGGAGGGGCTGGGGAGTGGATTCCTGGCCTGAGGGGGGGCAGGACCCCCTCCAGGCTCAGGGAGGCCCCAGGTGGCCCCAGGCTCTGCCTCCTGCCCCGCCCGTGGTCTGGAGCGGCTGGGGAGACCGAAACCCGAGCCTCCGCCCTCGTCCGGGCCTCCTTCCTCCTTCCCAGGCCGCAGAGGAGGCCCCTCCCTCCGTCCACACCAAAGTGAGACGTTCTCGAACATCAGCCAGCGACCCCGCCCTGCGCGGCCTGACTCAGGGAGCTGCCCGCCCTGCCTCGGAAACTCAGCAGCTCGTGGTCACCAAGACGCGGCTCAGCCCCAGGCCGCGGTGCCGGGCCCCAGCGCCTCATCGAGGAGGCCGCGGGCTTCTGCGGGGCCGGGTTTGCCTCGCGCCCACACCGGGGCACCCGTCGCTGGGGAGCTGGGTTTTTTCCTTCTGGCTCAGGCGATCCCAGGAACCAGCCAGGACTCTCCCCTGGGCTCGATACCTAAGACTCTCCCGTGTGTCCTACGCAAAACCGCCCCCAGGCCGGCGCCTTGGCTCTTGCCTGTAATCTCAGGTCTTTGGGAGGCTGAGGCAGGAGGATTGCGTGAGTCCAGGAGTTTGAGACCAGCCTGGGCAAGCAACATGGTGAGACCTCATCTCTACCAAAAATTAAAAAACTGGCTTTCCTTTTTTGATGAGAGACTTGCTCATGCCAGGCTTCTCTGGTGTGGAAATTTTGCCTGCCCTTTCTTTCCTTTCTTCTTTTTTTCTTTTTTTGAGTCGGAGTCTCATTCTGTCTCCCAGGCTGGAGTGCAGTGGCACACTCATGGCCACCGCAGCGTCGACCTGCTGGGCTCAAGCCATCCTTCCGCCTCAGCCTTCCAAGGAGCTGGAACTGCAGGCACGTTACTCTGCCTGGCTAATTTTTTATTTTTATTGTAGAGATGAGAGGTCTCTCCATGTTGCCCAGGCTGGTCTCGAATCCGTGAGCTCAGGCAGTCGTCTCACCTCAGCCTCCCAAAATGCTGGGATTACAGGCTGAGCCACCATGCCCAGCCTCCTCTCTTCTTTCTCTAATAGACTTTGTTTTGAAACTTAAAAAAAAAGCTGGGTGCAGTGGCTCAAAAGCGTGGGCAACTTGGCGAGACCACATCTCTACAATAAATAAAAAAATTAGCCGGGCATGGTGGCACGCACCTGTGGTTCCAGCTACTTGGAAGGCTGAGGTGGAAGGATCACCTGAGCCCAACAGGCCAAGGCTGCGGTGGCCGCAATTGTGCCACTGCTCTCCAGCCTGGGGGATAGAATGAGACCCTAACTCAAAAGAAAAAAAGAAGCAAAATGCCCTCCCATCTCTTCCATTATCCCCACCATGACACATCCCTCCAGACCATAGGATTTGCTGATAAACCCCTACGACAAGGAGAGATGTCAAATCTAGGGGCAGTGGGAGCTATGGCATGTTGTAGAGGAGGGGGTGGTTATGAATGAGATGATCTCAGGGAGATGCAGCTACTGGCTGACATACTAAGGAACTAATTTATTCACTCCATACGTGTTCCTGAGACCACATTTGTGTGTTACCTTTTACCCTCAAGAAGAGTCTTACTGAGTCAAGAGATTGACCGGCGTGCATGGATGTCCTTCCTGGCGATGTGTGCCCCCTGAGAACACACCCTCATCCAGCGTTGTGGGTGGGTGTGTGAGGCAGCCTGAGAAGCCTTTCCTGGTCAAGTGATAACTGGATGGAGTTTTGAAGGATGAATAGGAGTTTGCCAAGGATACTAAGGTGAAGAATAACACTCTAAACACTGGGAGTGGCCTACGCAAAATCCTGAAGTCTTTTTTTTTTTCTGAGTTGGAGTCTCACTCCATCGCCCAGGCTGGAGTGCAGTGGCACACTCGTGGCCACCCCAGTGTCGACCCACTGGGCTCTGGCGATCCTTCCACCTCAGCCTTCCAAGTAGCCAGAACTAAAGGTGTAAACTACCATGCCCAGTTAATTTTCTGTTTTACTATAGAGACGAGGTCTTGCCAAGTTGCCCGGGCTGGTCTCGAACCCGTGGCCTCAAGCAATTCTCTCGTCTCAGCCTCCCAAAGTGCTGGGATGACAGGCATGAGCCCCCATCCCCGGCTAAAGTCTCGAAGTCTTATAGTAGCAAGTGTGAGCACCTACTGTGTGCCAGGCATGTTCTAGGCACTGGCTATACAGAGGAGGAGGAGGGCCGAGGATCCCAGCCCTGGCGATGGTGTCACGAGGGGACGGAGGGATGGGACCGGGAGGGATGGGACGGGCAGGCGGGACTACTCTGGGAGGGGAGGTCCCAGAAGGCTTCTCTGAGCAGGCGGCTGAGCTTTGACCTGAATTTCAAGTATGGGCCAGGAATGTGGAGAGGACTCCAGGCGGGGAAACACCTCAGGGAGGTTGGCAGGGAGGGGACGTGGCGGCCCAGCAGTCACGGTGATGGTGACAGCAATGACAGGGACACACCAAAAGAAAGAAGGTGGCCGGGCTCTGACTCATGACCTTGGCCCAAACCTCGGTCTCAAGCAGCTCCTGGTCTGGGAGGGGAGGCAGGGAGGACGGAGGCCGCCCAGGCCCTGTGGGCGCCCAGGCGAGTCTCCTCGCTCAGCGCCAGGCCCGGGTGGGTCTCTCCTGGGTGCCAGCAGGGCGGGCCCGGGAACCGGCCTGGCCAGGGAGGTGGAGACTGGCAGAGGCGGTGCTGTTTGTTTTCTGGGAGGAACCCAGGCGGGGTCATCTGGGCTGCCCCTTCCTGAAACTGGAGGTGCTGGGCTCCTTTCCACCTGTGGGGGCTGGGCCCAGGGGGCCGTGACCCAGGACCCCGCGGAGTTGAGTTTGGAGCCAGGGCTGGAGCTGGAGACTTCATGCTCAGAGCTCCCTGAACCTCAGTTTCTTCCTTTGTCCAATGGGCATGAGTCCTGGCACCCGTGTTAAGGGCTGCGTGACAAGGCCGTAGAGGCTGACAGCAGGGCCCGGGCAATCGAGGAAACATGAGTAGACAAAGGAACGAGTGAAAGATGGGAGGCCGGGCGTGGTGGCTCATGCCTGTCACCCCAGCACTTTGGGAGGCTGAGGCAGGAGAATCCCCTGAAGCCAGGAGTTTGAGAATAGCCTGGTCAGCAAAGTGAGATCCTGTCTCTGCAAAAAATAGAAAAATTAGCTAGCGTGGTAGTGCATGCCTGTGGTCCCAGCTACTCGGGAGGCTAAGGAGGGAGGATTGCCTAAGGAGGCTGAGGCTGTGGTGAGCTGTGATCGGCCACTAAAGTCCAGCTTGGGCAAGAGAGTGAGACCATGACTAAAAAAAAAAAAAAAAGACCCAAAAGATGCCAGGCATGGTGGCTCACGCCTGTCATCCCAGCACTTGGGGAGGCCGAGGCAAGAGGATTGCCTGAGCTCACAGGTTCGAAACCAGCCTGGACCACTTGGCGAGGCCTTGCCTCTACAGTGAATTTTTTTTTTTTTGAGTTGGAGTCCCACTCTGTCGCCCAGACTGGAGTGCAGTGGCCAC
>NW_007252250.1:82225-83184 GCF_000164805.1 Carlito syrichta | reverse complement strand
GATTTATTGTAGAGATGAGGTCTTGCCAAGTTGCCCAGGTGGGTCTCGAACCCACGGGCACAGGCAATCCACTCACCTTAGCCTCCCAAATGTGCGGGATTACAGGCTGAGCCACCGAGCCCGGCTCTACAATTAATTTTTTTTTAATTAACTGGGTGTGGTGGCACACACCTGTAGTTCCAGCTACTTGGAAGGCTGAGGTGGAAGGATCGTCTGAGCCCAGCAGCCTGGGCATCAGAGTGAGACTCCAAATCAAAAAAAAAAAACAACAACCCCCAAACCCCAAAACCTCAAAAACTAAAGCACCACAAGATGCCATGGGGTGTCCAGACATGACTCTGCAGACAGAGGTTCTAGGGTCTGCTTCAACATTTCAAGCCACCAGCAGCCTCGGTTTCCCCAGCTCTAAACTTACAATGGCCATTTATTCATTCAAGACATTCATTCATTCATTCAACAAATGTGCATTAAGCATTTCCTCTATAGCAGGCAGCCCTAAATCTGCCCCCGTGGAGCTTAGATGCAGGTGGTGAACATGGTCATTAAACAAAAATTTAAAAAGTAGATGATGTGGCCTGTGCAGAGGAACAGAACACAGGGAAGCGACCGAGAGGGTCAAGGGACTGTTTTGGAGGGTTTAGTGAAAATTTCGTGTAGGAATGTTCACAGTGGCTTGTGCCTGTCATCCCAGCGCTTTGGAAGGTCGAGGCAGTAGGATGCTTGACCCCAGGAGCTCAAGACCAGCCTGGGCAACATAGCGAGACCTCGTCTCTACAAACGTTTTAAAAGGTAGCCAGGCATGGTGGTGTGCACCTGTAGTTCCAGCTACTCTGGAGGCTGAGGTGGGAGGATCGCCTGAGCCCAGTAGGTTGAGGCTGTGGTGAGCGTGAGCATGCCCCTGCGCCCCAACTTGGGTGGACAGATAAAGACCTTGGCTCTTTTTTTTTTTGAGTTGGAGT
>NW_007252250.1:80800-82205 GCF_000164805.1 Carlito syrichta | reverse complement strand
GCTCCTGGCCACCGCAGCCTCGACCTGCTGGGCTCTGGCGATCCTTCCACCTCAGCCTTTCAAGTAGTTGGAACTACAGGCGCACGCTACCACACCCAGCTCATATTTTGATTTATTGTAGAGACAAGGTCTTGCCATGCTGCTCAGGCTGGTCTCCATCCCCTGGGCTCAGGCAATCCTCTTGCCTCTACCTCCCAAAGCTCTGGGATGACAGGCGTGAGTCACCACGCATGGCTAATTTTTTTATTTATTGTAGAGATGAGGTCTTGCCAAGTTGCCCAGGCTGGTCTTGAACCCGTGAACTCAGGCAATCCCCTTACCTCGGCCTCCCAAAATGCTGGGATTATAGGCATGAGCCACCGTGTCCAGCCCATTCCTGACTCTTGCACACACACACACACACACACACACACACACACACACACACACACACTCCCTCCAGTCAAAAATAAAAACCAAACCAAGAGAAAACCACAGTGGCATTGTCCTCCACATGGTGCCTCAGCCTGCCAGGCTGTTGTTGGTCTGCGGTGCTTATGCGCATTTCTGCAGTTGACAATGACAGCCTCACAGTGAAACAAGGGGGGGGCAAGGATACAGCTTTCCCCCTCCCTAACACAGGATCTGGTCATGGCATCATGGCTGCAACTGGCTGTCCTGCCTCTTGGCCTGGACTCCGTTGAAGAGGTCAGGACAGCTATTTTTTAAGATTATTATTTGAAATGGGGCCTCTGTCACCCAGGCTGGAGGTCAGTGGCATGATCACAGTTCACCCTAGCCTGGCCCTCCTGGGCTCAGGTGATCTTCCTGTCTCTGTCTCCCAAAGTGCTGGGAAGACAGACTTGAGCCGCCACCCCTGGCCAGCGCAGCTGTCTTGTAGCAGGTCTCTCCACTTGGCGTCCTCTGATGCAGCTTCGCTTCCTGGTCACGCATTCCTGGCAACAATATCACAGAGCTGACATTGTGAGGGCCGGGGCCCTGCCCTGTATCCTCTGAGTGACCTTGGTCAAGGCTCTTCACCTCTCTGTGTCTCAATTCCCCTACCTGTGAAGTGAGGGGTGAGGGTGACGGTGGCATCTCTCCCAGCAGGGGATTCCCACACGTGGGAAGGGGCCAAGAGTTGTGATGACCCCGGGGATGGGTCGGCCACCGTGACTGTCGAGTCACCCCAAGTGTTCACTGAGTTCCTGAGCCAGGACTCCGCAGGTGTGGGGAGAACAGAAGTGAGCCAGGTGGACAGAGGGCACAGTCCTGGCACCCAGGGGGCTCTCGGTTCAGGGGAGGGAGCGTGGGGGGAGTGGGAGAGAGAGATGGAGGGAGGAGAAGGGAGAAAGCGGAGAGAGGGGAAGAGAAGAGAGGGAGGAGAATGAGGGAGGAGAGGGAGAGCCAGAGGGAGACAGAGACA
>NW_007252250.1:77622-80780 GCF_000164805.1 Carlito syrichta | reverse complement strand
GGGAAGTGAGCCAGAGGGAGGGAGAATGAGGGGTCCAGGGCGTGCGGCAGCCCCCTGAGGCGGAAGGCGGAGGCACCATGGGAGAACCCGCTGGCACCGGGACCCTCCGACGACCTCCACGACGGGGCGGGGCGCGGCCTCCTGGAGTCGACAGACCCGCTGCCCCGGGGTGTCCGCCCGGCAGGCGGTCCCGGGGGAGGGACGGGGGAGGGACGCGCGTGTGTCCTTCTCTTCAGAGCGGCCCTCCCGGGCCGGCTGCGAGTCACTCCGAGTCATTCCGAGGCGTCCTTCCAAGTCTACGCCGGGGCGGCCCCCTGCGGCCCCCCGCCGCTTCTGTCAAGGAAGCTGTCCCGGAGCTGGCGGTGGCTCACGCCTGTCATCCCGGGGCTTTGGGAGGCCGAGGCGGGAGGATCGCTTTCGAGACCAGTCTGGGCAACATCGTGAGACCTTGTCTCGACAGGAAAATTTAACAGTGAGCCGGGCGTGGTGGCGCGCTCCTGGTTACGTGGGAGGCTGAGGTGGCAGGGTCGCCTGAGCCCAGGAGGTCGAGGCTGTGGTGAGCTGTGAGCATGCCCCTGCACTCCAGCCTGGGCGACAGATAAAGACATCGACTTTTTTTTTTTTTTTTTTGAGTCAAAGTCTCCCTCTGTTGTGGCCCAGGCTGGAGTGCAGGCTCAGGCCACTGCAGCCTCAACCTTCTGGGCTCAGGCAATCCTCCCACCTCAGCCTTCCAAGTGGCTGGAACGACAGACACAAGCCACCATGCCCAGCTAGTTTTTGTGATTTATTGGAGAGACAAGGTCTCACCAGGTTGCCCAGGCTGGTCTCGAACCCGCAGGCTCAGGCAGTCCTCTCGCCTCCACCTCTCAAAGTGCTGGGATTACAGGCTTGAGCCACCATGCCCAACCTCATTTCTTTCATTCATTTTCTTTTTTTTTTTTGAGTCGGAGTCTCACTGTCGCCAAGGTGGAGTGCAGTGGCATGCTCCCAGTCACCACAACCTTGACCTGCTGAACTCAGGTGATCCTTCTGTCTCAGTTTCCCAAGTTGCTGGGACTACAAGCACATGCCACCACGCCCGGCTAATTTTTCGATTCATTGTAGAGATGAAGTCTCACCAAATTGCCCAGGCTGGTCTTGAACTCCTGAACTCAGGCAACCCTCTCACCCCCACCTCCCAAAGTGCTGGGATGACAGGCGTGAGTCACCTTGCCTGGCTCCATGGAGTCTCTTAACAACAACAACAACAACAACAATCTCATTTAATCCACACAACAAACCAAAGAGAAGGCTTGCTGTTGGGGATAGAATAAAGAGGCTGTGTCTGGTGAGAAGCCTCTCCCTTTTTTGGGATTGTGAGACTTCAGGGCTCCTGAGCTGTGGTGGGGGCGAGGCCTGGGAAGGTGGAAGGGGCCATGGAGAAACCCAATCATGGATTTAGACTGAGCTGGTTGCAAATCCCTGCTCCCCCTTCCTAGATGGGCACCTGGGGTCATAACTTGTACGACCTCAACTTCTTGCTCCCCTTACCCAGCAAAGTTGCAGAGTCAATATCTTTAATATGTAAAGAGCTTTCATGAATCAATAAAAAAAAGTCTTACAGCCGGGCTCGGTGGCTCAGCCTGTAATCCCATGCTTTGGGAGGTTGAGGTGAGTGATTCGAGACCCGCCTGGGCACCTTGGTGAGACCTCATCTCTACAATAAATAAAAAAATCAGCTGGGTGTGGTAGCGTGCACCTGTAATTCCGGCTACTCGGAAGGCTGAGGCAGAAGGATTGCCAGAGCCCAGCAGGTCAAGTCTGCGGTGACCAGGAGTGGCCATTACACTCCAGTCTGGGTGACAGAGTGAGACTCCAACTCAAAAAAAAAAAAAAAAAAAAGTCTTACTCCTAACAGAGAGGAAAGAAAACAGGCAAAGAACACGATGGGCCATTTACAAGAAAAGAAAGTCAACG
Organism: Carlito syrichta; assembly: GCF_000164805.1. Classification (NCBI taxonomy): domain Eukaryota; kingdom Metazoa; phylum Chordata; class Mammalia; order Primates; family Tarsiidae; genus Carlito; species Carlito syrichta. Next base: position 78,824 of record NW_007252250.1, on the reverse strand, counting down.
CACCCACAAAACTGCTCAGCCTTCCAGAGGATCCAAGAAATATTCATTAAGACAAGGATGAGGCCAGGCGCGTTGGCTCAGCCTGTATTCCCAGCATTTTTGGGAGGCTGAGGCGAGAGGATTGCCTGAGCCTGGGGATTTGAGGCCAGTCTGGGCAACTTGGTGTGATCTCATCTCTACAATAAATCAAAAAATTAGCCAGGCATGGTGGTGCATGCCTGTATCTCCAGCTTCTTGCAAGGCTGAGGTGGAAGGATCTTCAGAGCGCAGCAGGTTGACGGTGGGGTGGCCGTGATGGTGCCACTGCACTCCAGCCTGGGCGTCAAGAGTGAGACTACAACTCAAAAAAAACAAACAAACAAGGATGAGATAACATTCTTTCAATTATCAGATTGGCAGGATCGAAAACAATGACAACAGCCTGGGTTGGCAAGGATGTGGGGAAACAGGGACTTGTGCCCTGGTGGTGGGAGTGTCAAGGGGGACAACCCTCCCCAGAGGCCAGCCAGCAGTCTGTGGTGAAACCACCTGTGCGTAAGTCTGATCCACCCGTTGTAAGAATGTATCTGAAGGAGTAATGGTCACTTGCAAAGAGGCAGAGGACGGACAGTGGTCCTCACAGCCTCGCCTCTCTCTCACAGGGAGATTCTGGAAGCAAAAGAGGCCAGCCTCAAGGTCCGTCAGCAGGTGAGCGGTCAGTCACTCTACCGTCAACAGTTTTTTAGCACCAACTGAAACCCAGGCACTAATGTGGACACTGGGAATTTGGCAGCAAGGCAGATAGGGTCAGCTGAGTGTGGGGGCTCATGTCTGTCATCCCAACACTTTGGATTGTCTGAGCCCAGGGGCTCGAGACCAGCCCGGGCAACTTGGTGAGACCCCGTCTCTACAATAAATCAAAAAATTAGCCGGGCTCAATGACTCAGCCTGTCATCCCAGCATTTTGTGAGGCTGAGGCGAGTGGATTGCTGAGCCTGCAGGTTCGAGACCAGCCCAGGCAACTTGGCGAGACCTCATCTCTACAACAACAACAAAAACAGCCAGGAATGGTAGCTCGTCTGTAGTTCTCGCTACTCGGAAGGCTGGGACTGAAGGATCGCTGGAGCCCAGTAGGTTGACACTGGGGTGGTTGTGAGTGTGTGTGCCACTGCACTCCAGCCTGGACAGAGGAGTGAGACTCCAACTCAAAAAAAAAAAAAAAT
>NW_007252250.1:74033-77132 GCF_000164805.1 Carlito syrichta | reverse complement strand
CCCGCGGGCTTAGGCAATCCACTCACCTCAGCCTCCCAAAGGTGCGGGATTACAGGCTGAGCCACCGAGCCTGGCTAAAAAAAAAAAAGATTTTATCGCCCAGGCTGGAGTTCAGTGTCACAGTCATGGTTCACGATAGCCTTGAACTCCCAGACTCAAGCAATCCTCCTGGCTCAGCCTCCCAGGTAGGTGGGACTACAGGTGCGCACCACCATGCCTGGCTAATTATTTATTTATTTTTATTTATTTTTTGAGTCAGAGTCTTACTCTGTTGCCCAGGCTGGAGTACAGGGGCATGCTCATGGCCACCACAGCCTAAACCTGCTGGGCTCCAGTGAACCTTCCACCTTAGCTTTTCAAGTAGCTGGAACTACAATTAGCTGGGACCCAAGCACACAGGGTTCATGGTTTTCAGGCACTAGAGAAATAACGTGCCTCTCTCCAAGGGAAAAACAAGCAAGCAACAAACAAACAAACACACACAAAACACACTAGCTCCCGACTGCAAAATCTGCAAAGCAAAAGCGAATACATTTCACTTTATGTCTATAAAGCAAATGTTTCATCAACCTCAGGAGTGAAAGCCAGACATTTGGAAACAGTGTATCCATCAGACATTTCTCCCTTTATAACTTTGTATCCTTTGATCAATTAAAGAATAGCAAATTAGCCGGGCGTGGTAGAGTGTGCCTGTAATTCCCGCTACTCGGAAGGCTGAGGCGGAAGGATCGCCGGAGCCCAGCTGGTCGAGGCTGCGGTGGCCGGGAGCGGCCACTACACTCCAGTCTGGGTGACAGAGTGAGACTCCAACTCAAAAAAAAAAAAAAAAAAAAAAATAGCAACAAACCAAAACACACTTGCTGAATGTGAGATGTGGGTAGTTTTTTCTTTTGCACTTTTTTGAGGCAGGGACACTCCCTCTGTTGCCCAGGCCCAGTGCAGTGGCACCATCATGGCTCACCACAGCTTCCACCTCTTGGGCTGAGATGATCCTCCTGCCTGAGCCTCCTGAGTAGCTGGGACTTACACGTGTGTGCCACTACACCCGACTAAATTTTTTTTGTCGAGACAGAGTCTCACTGTGTTCTAGGCTAGTCTCAAGCAATCCTCCTGCCTTGGCCTCCCAAAGCGCTGGGATTACAGGTGTGAGTCACTGCACAAGGCCGAGATGTGGTTGCTTTAATACACTTGAGATGGTGGGTGCTTAAGTCCTACAGTCTTTTTTCTTTTCTTTCTTTCTTTCTTTCTTCAGCATCCACTCCTCAGCTCTCAAAGTCTTTTTTTTGAGTTGGAGTCTTACTCTGTAGCCCAGACTGGAGTGCAGCGGCATACTCACAGCCACTGCAGCCTCAGTCTACTGGGTTCAGGTGATCCTTTCACTTCAGCCTTCCAAGTAGTTGAAATCACAGGTATGTGCCACCCACAATGCCTGGCTAATTTTTTTTGAGTTGGAATCTCACTCTGTTGTCCAGACTGGAGTGCAGTGGCTGCTCCCGGCCACCGCAGCCTCGACCTACTGGGCTCCGGCGATCCTTCCGCCTCAGCCTTCCAAGTAGCTGGAACTACAGGAGCGCACTACCATGCCCAGCTAATTTTTTGATTTATTGTAGAGATGAGGTCTCGCCAAGTTGCCCAGGCGGGTCTCGAACCTGCGGACTCAGGCAATCCACTCACCTCAGCCTCCCAAAGCACTGGGATTACAGGCTGAGCCACCAAGCCCGGCCTCCCGGCTAATCTTTAAAAAAATTTATTGTAGAGATGAGGTCTCACCAAGTTGCCCAGGCTGGTCTCGAACCCTGAACTCAATCTTCTTGCCTTGGCCTCCCAAAGTGCTGGGATGACAGGCTTGAGCCACTGCACCCGACCTCCTACAGAGTCTTAACATAGCCCTTCCTGCCTGTGCAGCCTCATTACAGCAGGGTTCATATGATTGTTTGTATGATGGGGAAGATACTCCTAGTTAGGGGGACTGGGCCGAGTTCTGTTTCCAGTGTTGGCTTTCCTGGAGCCTTGGGAACTGTCAGGGAGAGGAGCTGGGGTTCAGATATCATTGCTTTGGGATAGTGAGAGCGGGTGCAGAAGCCCAGAAGTGCACCCCAGCTTAGTGGGGGTGACGATCACATATAGGTAAGCAGGAGTCTCTGGGACACTTAGTTTAAGACGGCAAGACGGAGTCCAGGGAAGATGACTCTGCGGGATCATAGATGGCAATGAGTCTCTCTGAGCATTTGGAACTGAGTCCAGGCTCCAGACCCTCCTCTCTCAGACCCAGGGATCCAGGCCCCAGGCCCTCCTCCCTCAGACCCAGAGGTCCAGGCATTCATCCTCCTCCCTGAGACCTGGGAGTGCAGACCCCCAGCCCCGCCTCCCTCAGACCCAGGGGTCCAGGCCCCCAGTCCAGTCCCTCCTCCTTCAGACCCAGGAGTCTAGACCCCCAGCCCCTCTTCCCTCAGACCCAGGAGTCCAGGCCCCAGCCCTCCTCCTTCAGACCCCAGAGTCCATACCACCCCACCCCTCTTCTTCCTTAGGACTCTAGGCGGTTGTTTATCCCCAAGCTACTAAGTCTTGGTTTCAGCATGGAAATCCTCACATTCTCCCACAAAGTCTATGAAGAAGGTACTATTGATCGACACATATTTTTACATTAGGAAACAGGTCGACATAGCCAGAAGACACACGGTGGGAGGAGCGGGGGGGGGGGTCGCGGTCTGGAAGTGGCAGCGGTGGGATTCGAACCTGAAGTCTCTAGAGATCTGCTCTGCGCCTTATGTGGCGGCGAGTGTGACGTCATTCGAACGGCACGTAGACCCCGCCCTCACGGCCACGGCCACGCCCCCAGCCCTCGGGAACTACCATTCCCAGCGGTGACCGCGCTCAGGGCTCTTCCCTATAGGCCCCGCTCCTGGAAGCCCCGCCCCCAGACCCCGTGCCACGCCCCCAGGCCGGATCCCGGAATACCCGGGCCTGCGGCGCCGGCACCTCCCCGCGTGGCCGGCCGGGCTGCACGCGCTTATTCGCAGCCGCCCCGGCGCCGCGGCGACCCCCGCCCCCAGCTCGGCATGAACCGCTACCTGCTGCCCCTGTCGGTGCTGGGCACGG
>NW_007252250.1:57032-74013 GCF_000164805.1 Carlito syrichta | reverse complement strand
TGGCGGGAGGGGCGGCGGGAGGACCCAGGAGAGACAGCCCCCTTCTCGCCCACCCGAGCTTCCCCCTTCCGCCCTAGCTTCCCCCTCCCTCCAGCTCCCCCGACCAGTCGCGACCTCCCAGACTGAGCAAACCCAGGCGGAGGCCACCGGGCCGGTCACCGGCCCAAGGTCACCCGGGGAGGGGGCGGGGCTGGGTCTTGCAAACGTTCAGGCTGGAGTGTGGCAGCAAGGTCACGGCCCACCGCAGCCGCCATCTCCTGGGCTCAGGCGATCCTCCTGCCTCAGCGTCCCGAGTGGCTTGGGTCCAGCTAATCCTTGATTTTTTGTGGAGATGAGATTTCCTATGTTGCCCAGGCTGGTCTTGAACCCCTGACCTTAAGCAGTCCTCCTGCCTCAGCCTCCTGAATAGCTGGGACTCCAGGTTTGTGCCACCACGCGCCCAGCTAATCCTTAGTTTTTCGTGGAGATGAGATTTTGCTATGTGGCCCAGGCTGGTCTTGAACCCCTGGCCTTAAGCAATCCTCCTGCATCGGTTTCGACCTCCCAGTGTGCTGGAATTACAAGGATGACCTACTGACCAAGAAGATTTTTGAGATTTAAAATTTTGACCTGTTAAGTGCACTTCCCACTTGAAAAGAAATAAAAATTAAAAATGGTGGTAATGTATACCTCACCGGGCATGGTGGTTCATGCTTGTAGTCCCAGCACTTTGGGAAGCAGAAGCAAGAGGATTGCCTGAGCCCAGAGATTGGAGACCAGCCTGGGCAACTTGGCAAGACCTTGTCTCTGCAGTAAACCAAAAATTAGCCGGGCGTCGTGGCACGTGCCTATAATTCCAGCTACTTGGAAGACTGGGGCGGAAGGATCATCTGAGTCCAGTAGGTTGAGGCTGTGGTGGCTGTGAGTGAGCCTCTGCCTTCCAGCTTGGGCGACAGGGTGAGACTTCCACTCAAAAGCAAACGAACAAAACGCAAAAAACCAGCCTCTCGTGGCTGGTGGCCACGGAACTGTGCAGTGCCCTTCTCGCGTGGATTTGGTGCTGTTCCCACTGGGCGGACATTAGCTTGTCTCCAGTGTCAGCCTCTGGCATGTGTGAGTGGTCGGCAGGGTGACAGCCCCTGGCAGTGTCCCTTCCTGATCCTCGAAACCCATGACCGCATGACTTCACACGTCAGAGGGGACTTTGCTGATGTGAAGGGTCTCGAGGTGGGGAGCTTGTCTTGGGCCATCTGAGGGACCCACGAGATTGCATGGGATCCTGGTCAGGGGCAGGTCAGGGGTCAGAGTTGGAGAAGGGTTAGGAGAGGGAGCCAAGGTGGGTGTGACGGACTTTGAGGATGGAGGAGGGACGAGGGACGAGGGCTGAGGGACGCTGGCGGCCTCTGGGAGCTAGAAAAGGTGCCAAATGCGTTCCCCCAGAGCCTCCAGGAAGAACTGGTTCTGCTCCCGCCTTGATTTTATCCTGGGGAGACCAGTCTGGGACTTCTGACCTGCAGGGCTGAATGATGCATTCATTCCCATTTTGTTTTGTTTGTTTTGGTTGGGGTCTCAGTCTGTTGCCCAGGCTGGAGTGCTGTGGCACGATCATGGCTCACCACAGCCTTGATTGACCTCCTGGGCTCAGGCAATCCTCCCTCTTCAGCTTCCTGAGTAGCTGGGACTATAGGTGCATGCCACCACGCCTGACTCACTTTTTCATTTTTTGTAGAGACGAGGTCTGATTATGTTGCCCAGGCCAGTCTCAAACTCCTGGGCTCGGGCAATCCTCCTGCCTCGGCCTCCCAAAGTACTGGGATTACAGGTGTGAGCCACCAATCCTGGCCTTTTTTTCTTTTTCTTTTTTGAGTTGAAGTCTCACTCTGTTGCCCAGGCTGGAGTGCACTGGCACACTTATAGCCACCGCAGCCTTGACCTGCTGGGCTCAGGTGATCCTTCCACCTCAGCCAGAACTACAGGCACGCACCACCACGCCTGGCTAATATTTTGATTTATTGTAGAGATGAGTTCTCACCAAGTTGCCCAGGCTGGTCTTGAACCCCCGAGGCTCAGACAATACTCTCATCTCGGCCTCCCAAAGTGCTGGGATTATAGGCATGAGCTCCTGGCCTTTCTTTTTTTTTTTGAGTTGGGGTCTCTCTCTGTCACCCAGGCTGGAGTGCAGTGGCATGAACATGGCTTATCACAGCCTTGACCTCCTGGGCTTAGGTGATCCTTCTGCCTCAGCCTCCTGAGTAGCTGGAACTACAGGTGCGTGCCACCACACCCCGCTAATTTTTTGATTTCTTGTAGAGACCAGGTCCCACTACGTTGCCCAGGCTGGTCTCTAACTCCTGGGCTCAAATGATCCTCACTATTCTCAACTTCCCAAGTGCTGGGATTACAGGCGTGAGCTACGGACCTGGTGCATATAGTTTTAAGTCACTGAGTTTGGTATTTGGCTATAGGAATCTCCCACAGTGGGTCTTTATAAATATTGATTTCCACCTCACGAAGGCTTTCCACACTCCTCCTGGGTGGAGCCTTTCATGGGGAACATGACAGCCACCCCACGGTGTGTCATGCTTTTGTTCCCGTCACTCCATTGAGCTCAGAGGGGTCATTCAGTCGGGTGCACGGGTTGATAGTAGACAGACAGACAAGACTGTTGTGTTGTTTCTTGTCCTCAGGGACTATGTCACCAGCGGGGCCTGCCCCAGCAAGGCCACCATCCCCGGAAAGACGGTCATTGTGACGGGTGCCAACACGGGCATCGGGAAACAGACAGCCATGGAACTGGCCAGGAGAGGTAAAACCTGCCTGCTTTGGGTCTCAAAGAGATACTTGGGCTCCCATGTTCATGGCAGCATCGCTCACAATAGCACAAAAGGGGAAGCCACCCAGTGCCTACTCACAGGTGATGGGTAAATAGAACATGACCTTTCCATATGGTAGAATATTACTCAGCCTTGAAAAAGAGGGCAATTCTGACATATGCCGCAGCTTGGATGACCCTTGAGGACATGATGCCAAGTGAAATCAGCCCATCACAGAAGGACGAATCCTTCAGCATTCCACTTAGATGAGGTGCTCAGAGGAGTCGGATTCTCAGAGACGGAGAGTAGGGTGGTGCTTGCCAGGGACTGGGAGTTGTTTAATGGCACGGAATTTTAGTTTGGGAAGATGAAAAAGGTTTGGAGATGGGTGTTGGCGATGGTTGCACAACATTATGAATGTATTTAATGAACCAGTCATTTAAAAATAGTTAAGATTGGCTGGGCTTGGTGGCTCAGCCTGTAATCCCAGAACTTTGTGAGGCTGAGGTGAGTGGATTGCCTGAGCCCGCGGGTTCGAGACCCGCCTGGGCAGCGAGACCTCATCTCTACAATAAATCAAAAAATCAGCCGGGCATGGTAGCGCATGCCTGTAATTCCGGCTACTCGGAAGGCTGAGGCGGAAGAATCGCCAGAGCCCAGCAGGCGAGGTTGCAGTGGCCGGGAGCGGCCATTGCACTCCAGTCTAGGCAACAGAGTGAGACTCCAACTCAAAAAATAAAAATAAAAAAATAAAAAATTAGCTGGGTATGATAGCGCACATCTGTAGTTCCAGCTGCTTGGAAGGCTGAGGCAGAAGGATCGCCGGAGCCCAGCAGGTCAACACTGGAGTGGCCATGAGCGTGCCATTGCATTTCAGCCTGGGCAACTGAATGAGACTCCAACTCAAAAAAATAAAGTAAGATTGACCGGGCGGGCATGGTGGCTCAAGCCTGTAATCCCAGCACTTTGGGAGGCGGAGGTGAGTGTATTGCCTGAGCCTGGGGGTTCGAGACCTGCTTGGGCAACTTGGCGAGACCTCATCTCTACAATAAATCAAAAAATTAGCTGGGCGTGGTAGCGCGCACGTATAATTCCAGCTACTTGGAAGGCGGAGGTGGAAGGATTGCCGGAGCCCAGCAGGTCGAGGCTGCGGTGACTGGGAGCGGCCACTGCCCTCCAGTCTGGGCGACAGAGTGAGACTCCAACTCAAAAACAAGAACAACAACAAAATAGTTGGCTGGGTGCAGTGGCTCACATCTATAATCCCAGCACTTTGGGAGGCTGTGGTGAGAGAATTACCTGAGCCCACGGGTTCGAGATCAGCCTGGGCAACTTGATGAAATGTCATCTCTACAGTAAGTCAAAAAATTAGCCAGGCGTGCTGGCAAGTGCCTGTAGTTCCAGCTACTTGGAAGACTGAGGAAGAAGGATCACCTGAGCCCAGCAGTTGGGGCTGTGATGGCTGGGAGCGTGCCACTGTACTCCAGCCTGGGTGACAGAGTGAGACTCCGACTCAAAAAAAAAAAAAAAAAAGTTAAGATGAGGCTGGGTATGGTGACTCTTGCCTGTAATTCCAACACTTTGGGAGGCCGAGGCTGGAGGATTGCTTGAGCCCAGGAGTTCGAGACCAGCCTGGGCAACATAGCAAGACCTCGCCTCTATAAAAAGATTTAAACATTAGGCATGTGAAGTTGGGGTGGCCAGGGGAGTAGGCCCCGATGGACCCAGCCCGCGCTGCCTTGTCCACCCCAAGGTTAGAGCAGTGGTAGGATTGCAGTGGGCAGACGCACCCTCTGCTGATGAGGCCCGGCTGCCGCTGAACCAGCAGACCCGGAGTCTGCTGAGCTCTGATGTGCATGCGGTGAAGGTGGAGGCTGTGAGATGGGAGTGTCAGCCAAGGGCGGGAGGAACCGCACAGATCTGCAAGGCTGGCCTCGCTGCTGCCTGCCCTTTGCTCTTTCCTTGTTTCCTGTTCTCAGATTTTTGTTTTTGAGTCAGGGTCTCACTCAGTCACCCAGGCTGGAGTGCAGTGGCATGATCACGGCTTACCGCAGTCTTGATCTCCTGGGGTCAGCCAATCCTCCTGCTGCAGCCTTCCGAGTTGCTGGGACTACAGGCATGCACCACCATGCCTGGCTAATATTTTAAAAATATTTTTGTAGAGAAGGGGTCTTACTGTGTTACCCAGGCTGGTCTTGAACTTCTAGGCTCAAGCAGTCCTTCCACCTTGTCCTCCCAAAATGCTGGCATTACAGGTGGTAGCCACCGATGCCTGGCCTTCAGTTTTCTAATTAAAACACTTATTTATGGTCAGGCTCAGTGGCTCAGCCTGTAATCTTAGCACTTTGGGAGGCTGAGGTGAGTGGATTGCCTAAGTCTGCAGGTTCGAGACCAGCCTGGGCAACTTGGCGAGACCTCATCTCTACAATAAATCAAAAATTAGCCGGGTGTGCTAGTGCACGCCTGTAGTTCCAGCTACTTGGAAGGCTGAGGTGGAAGGATCTCCAGAGCCCAGCAGGTTGAGGCTGCGGTGGCCATGAGCATGCCACTGCAGTTCATCCTGGGCATTGGAGTTAAACTCCAACTCAAAAAACAAAAACAAAACATTTATGAAAACACACAACAAACATTTATTTATATATTTTTCAGAGAGGGCATTGCTCCGTCACCCAGGCTGGAGTGCAGTAATGTGGGGTCATAACTCACCGCAGCCTCAACCTCCTGGGCTCAAACAATTCACCTGCCTCAGCCTCCCAAGTAGCTGAGACTAAAGGATGTGCCACCACGCCTCGCATAATGTTTTTGAGGTTCATCCACATTGTTGTGTGGATCAGTGCTTCACTCCTTTTTGTGGCTAATACTCCACTGTTTGAATAGACCACAGACCACATTTTTTTTGAGTCGGAGTCTCCCTCCGTCACCCAGCCTAGAGTCCAGTGGCACAATCAGGTCTCACTGTAGCCTTGACCTGCTGGGCTCAGGCGATCCTTCTGCCTCAGCCTTCCAAGTAACTGGAAATATAGGCACGCATCACGCATCAATGCCCGGCAAACTTTTTGGTTTATTGTAGAGATGAAGTCTCACCAGGTTGCCCAGGCTGGTCTCCAGCCCCTGGGCTCAGGCCATCCTCTTGCCTTGGCTTCCCAAAGTGCTGAGATGACAGGCATGAGCCACCATGCCTGGCTGTTTCTTTATATATATATATTTTAAGTTTTTTGGTTTTATTTTTTGAGTCAGGTCTCACTCTTGCCCAGGCTGGAGCGCAGTAGCACGATCACAGCTTACTGTAGCCTCAACCTTCTGGGCTCAGGTGATCCTCCCTCCTCAGCCTCCCAAGTAGCTGGGACGACAGGTGCATGCCATCCTGCCTGGTTAATTGTCTGATTTTATTTATTTATTTATTTATTTATTTATTTTTTGTGGAGACAAGTTCTTGGTATGTTGCCCAGGCTGACCTTGAACTCTCGGCTCAAGCAATCCTGCCTTGACCTCCCAAAGTGCTGAGGTTATAGGTGTGAGCCACCACATCTGGCCTGGTTGTCTCTACCTTTTGGCCCTTGTGAATAATGCTGCAGTGAACATGGTGTGCACATTTTTGGGTGGATGTATGTTTTCATTTCTCTTGGTTTGACATCTGGGAGTGGATTATTTATTTCAAATGTTTTCCTCTCCCGGGCCTCCAGGAGGCCGCATCATCCTGGCCTGCCGAGACATGGAGAAGTGTGAGGCAGCGGCCAAGGACATTCGCCGGGAAACCCTCAACCACCACGTCCATGCTAGGCACCTGGACCTGGCTTCCCTCAAGTCTGTCCGGGAGTTTGCCTCGAAGATCATTGAAGGCAGGTGGAGGCACTGTTGTAGGTGGAAGTCCGGGTGGCGGCCCCCAGGGCGGGTCTGGGGAATGAAGGAACCCAGGGAATTTTAACACAGGGGCTGGCAGACTGTGGCTGGGGCTGTGGGGCTGAATCCAGCCCCTGCCTTTTTTTTTTTTTTTTTTTTTTTTTCAAGTGAGACTTTATAGTTTTACTTTTTTGGCTTACGCTTTCACGTTTTATTTATTTATTATTTTTGAGTCGGGGTCTCACTCTGTCGCCTAGGCTGGAGTGCAGTGAACATGATCATGGCTCACTGCAGCCTCAACCTCCTGGGCTCGAGCAATCCTTCCACCTCAACCTCCTCAGTAGCTGGGTGCTGTAGCTCACACCTGTACTTCCAGGACTTTGGGAAGCCGAAGTGGGAGGATGACTTGAGCCCAGTTCAAGACCAGCCTGGGCAACACAGCAAGATGTTATCTCTACAGAAATAAAAAATTTTAAAAAATTAACCAGGCATGGTGGCGCACACCTGTAGTCCCAGCTACCCCAAAGGCTGAGGCGGGAGGATCACCTGAACCCAGGAGGTGGAGGCTGCAGTGAGCTACGATCGTGTCACTGCACTCCAGCCTGAGCCACAGAATTGAAACCCTGTCTCAAAGCAAAAACAGAAATAAAAACTAAAACAAAACACCAAAAATGCATTCTTAGAGCTCAGGTGGCCTTAGGTCTGCAGTCAAGGTGCCTGCATGACCGGCGCCCCCTCTGAGGTGGGTGGTGGTGGGGTGCCTTTCCTGCTTCTCCAGCTTCAGGCGGCCCCCCCATGTTTATCTTGGAGAGGGGTCTCTTCAGGCCCCACCTCGGTCACCCCCTGGCCTTTGCCCTGCCTGTCTCCATCTGAATCTTTGCCTTCCCTTCTCGTGAGGAGACTCACCGGTGGGTCAGGGCCCCAGCGCCCTCGGCCTAACTGGCTCCTTCTGCGCGGACCCTGTTTCCAGCGGGGGCTGCTCTCGGGGACTCCAGAGAGCAGGAGAGCGTGGGCGTGGCCTCGGTTGGGGGCGTGGCCTCGGTTGGGCGGGGCCTGGGGCTTGGGCAGGCCTGGGATACCAGTGGGACTTTGGGCAGGGGCGGACCCTCGGTTGGGTGGGGCGGGGCCCTTTTCAGGGGTGTGGCCTTAGGCAGAGGCGGGGCCTGGACAGGTTTAGATGCTGGCTTGTGCAGGGGAGGGGAATGAACTGGGCCTCGGCAGGGATGGGGTCTGGGCGGGCGGGTGGGTCCCGGACGGGGCGGGGCCGTCCGCACTCTGAAGCCTCCACCCCTCCCCTGTCTCCCAGAGGAGGAGCGCCTGGACGTGCTGGTCAACAACGCGGCGGTGATGCGCTGCCCCCACTGGACCACGGAGGACGGCTTCGAGATGCAGTTTGGCGTTAACTACTTGGGTGAGGCCGGGGCCCGGTGACAGTGGGTTCCGCAGGCGGTGTCATCGCCCGCGGAGGGGCCCTGCTCTGCTCTGCCAGGCGCCCGGGCGGCTGCTCCGTCCTCGCGTGGACACTGCTCAGTTGTCCCGACGCTCCACAGCCCCTGGCTCTCGGTCCCTTTGTCAGAAAACACTGCGATGTTTGCTCCATTAGTCTCTTCTCAGCCTCCACCTGTCTTTAGCCTCCATCTGTCCTCAGCCTTTCTTTAAAAATTATTTTTTCTATTGTAATTTTTTATTTTTAGAGACTTTTTTTGTTTTTGAGTTGGAGTCTCACTCTGTCACCCAGACTGGAGTGCAGTGGCTGCTCCCGGCCACTGCAGCCTCGACCTGCTGGGTGGGCTCTGGAGATCCTTCCTCCTCAACCTTCCAAGTAGCTGGAACTACAGGTGCGCGCTACCATGCCCGGCTAATTTTTGACTTATTGTAGAGATGAGGTCTCGCCAAGTTGCCCAGGCGGGTCTCGAACCCCCAGGTTCAGGCAATCCATTCACCTCAGCCTCCCAAAGCACTGGGATTACAGGCTGAGCCACCGAGTAGAGACTTTTAAAAAGAAATAATTGGAGGGTTTCGCTCTGTCATCCAGGCTGGAGTGCAGTGGCGTGGTTAGGTCTCACTGCAGCCTCGACCTCCTGGGCTCAGGTGATCCTCCCTCCTCAGCCTCCTGAGTAGCTGGGACTATAGGTATGTGCCACCGCACTGGGCTAATTTTTTGATTTTTTTGTAGAGACGAGGTCTTGCTGTCTTGCCCAGACTGGTCTCAAACTCTGGGGCTCAAACAATTCTCCCACCTCAGCCTCCCAAAGTGCTAGGGTTACAGACATGAGCCACTGTGCCCAACCTTTAAAAAAATTTTTTTTGGTCTTTTTAGAGACAATGTCTCATTCTGTCACCCACCATCACAGCTCAGTGCAGCCTCGACCTCCTGAGCTCAGGCAATCCTCCTGCCTCAGCCTCCCAGGTAGCCTGGACTATAGGTGCGCACCACCATGCCTGGCTAATAATTCTTCTTTGAATTTCTGTAGAGATGAGGTCTCGCAATGTTGCCCAGGCTGGGAGTCCCTGTTCTCGAGGGACCTGTTGAAGGGGTAACAGACTCTATCTCTAAAAAGAAAAAAAAAAATTAGCCAGGCATAGTGGTGCATGCCTGTAGTCCCTGCTTGCTCGGGAGGCTGAGGCAGGAGGATCGCTGAGCCCAGGAGGTCAAGGCTGCAGTGAGCCATGAGTGTGCCACTGCACTCCAGCCTGGGTGACAGAGTGAGACACCCCCAAGGTCAGAAAAAAAAATTAAAGACAATAGCAAATGTTGGTGAAGACATAGAGAAGCAGCAGCCTTCATGCAACTGGTGGGAACGTGAAATAGAATGGAACCGCCTTTCTGAAAGACAGGAGTTTCCTTTCCTGTCCAGGTCACTTTCTCCTGACCAACCTGCTGCTGGACAAGCTGAAAGCCTCGGCCCCCTCGCGGGTCATCAACCTCTCGTCCTTGGCCCATGTCGCCGGGCACATGGACTTTGATGATCTGAACTGGCAGACGAGGACGTACAACACCAAAGCGGCTTACTGTCAGAGCAAGCTGGCCGTGGTCCTCTTCACCAAGGAGCTGAGCCGGCGGCTACAAGGTGTGGGCGTGGCCTCCATCTTCCTCCACTAGGCCTGGCAGCCGACCTTCTGTGACCCTGGGCCGAAGGGAGGCCCTGGTGTGGCTCCTGGACAGAGTCACAGGAGCAGGGCATGCGGGCCACCCTGCTTTCCTTCCTCTGACTGTCCTTTATTCCTAGGCAGTGTACCCCATGGGGTTTCGCTCCCTGAGGATGTTGGACGGGCTGCTGAGCCATTGGTGATCTGGGTGGAGGGGGAGATAGAGGAGGGGGTGGGGGAGGAGGAAGACGAGAAAAAGGAGGAGGAAGAGGAGGGGGGGAGCAGGGGAGGAGGAGAGAGAGGAGGAGGGGAGGGGGAACAGGGAGGAGGAAGAGGAGGAAAAGGGGTGATTTGGGCCCCTGAGGGCATTTGTGAGCATACAGGGACACAGTGCTCACAGACGGGCAGGGGAGGTGGCCTGTGTAGTGGCAGGGCCCAGCCCGCTCAGCACCCATGGCAGGACGGCCCTCCCTGCCCAGCCCTGACTCTGGCTCTGAGGTGGAGGCTGGTGATCTGGGAGAGCCAGGCCCTGGGAAATCTCTGTGGGCACACAAGCAGGGCTGCCCTGAGGACACCACTTGACGGGGCAGGTGGGCATGGGGCCTCATGTGTGGGAGGCAGCCTCATGGGGAGGCCTGGGCCTTGGGGAAGGCTGACCCGGCTGCCCTCTGCCATGTGTTCCTCCCCAGGCTCTGGCGTGACCGCCAATGCCCTGCACCCCGGCGTGGCCAGGACGGAGCTGGGCAGACACACAGGCATGCATAGCTCCACCTTCTCCAACTTCACGCTCGGTGAGTCCCCTCCTGCCTGGTCCCATGGAGCCCTTGACCCCTGTTCTCGGCCCAGGGCCCGGGGCGCCCCTTCATACTGTCCCTGGGGCTTGGCTCTTGTCCATCCCCTGTGACCCTTCTCAAACAGCGCCAGGTAGCCAGCCAGATTCCCCTTGGCCGATAAGGAAACCGTCCCTCTCCTCTTTTTTTGAGGGTCTCTGGCACAATCATTGCTCACTCTTGGACTCCGGTGACCCTTCCTCCTCAGCTTCCCGGGTAGCTGGGACTACAGGGGTGTACCACCACACCTGGCTAATTTAAAAAATTTTTTTTGTAGAGATGAGGTCTTGCTACATTGCCCAGGCTGATCTCAAACTCCTGGGCACAAGCGATCCTCCTGCCTGGGCCTCCCAAAGTGGTGAGATTATAGGTGTGAGTCACTGGGCCTGGCCTAGGATGCCTTGTGTCTGAGGAGGAGGCCAGGGAACTGACTCCTGGAGTCAGGCTGTGCTTGGTAACTCAGGCTTCACTCCAAAGTAGCTGTGCCCCCTGGGAAATGCTTTCACCTCTCTGAGCCTCTGTTTCCTCGTTGGCAAACTGAAGGCCATAATAGGACTCACCTCGCAGCCATTGGGAAGATTAGATGAGATCTTCTTTAAGAGGTCAGCACGGTGCTTGTCCCAGCGTGTAGGCTGAATAAATAATTAGGGCTGCGTCTGTAGGTCTGGTTACTCGGAAGGCTGAGGAGGAAGGATCACTGGAGCCCAGCAGGTCAACGCTGGGGTGGCCGTGAGCGTGCGTGCCCCTGCACTCCAGCCTGGGTGAAGGAGTGAGATTCTAACTCAAAAAAAAAAAATAATAATAATAATTAGGGCTTTGCTTTTTCCCCCAGAGAGGGTCTCACTCTGTTGTCTGGGCTGGAGCACATTGATGTAATCATAGCTCATTGCAGCCAGGACCTCCTGGGCTCAAGTGATCCTTCTGCTTCACCCTCCCGAGTAGCTGGGACCACAGGCACATGCCACCACACCCAGCTAATTTTAAAATTTTTTAAGATTTGGGTTCTTGCTATGTTGTCCAGGTTGGTCTTGAACTCCTGGCCTCAAGCAGCCCTCCTGCCTCGGCCTCCCAAAGTGCTGGGATTATAGGCATGAGCCAAACACCTGGCCTTAATTAGAGCTCTCTAAGTAGTGTTTATAACCCTGGAAAACATGG
Organism: Carlito syrichta; assembly: GCF_000164805.1. Classification (NCBI taxonomy): domain Eukaryota; kingdom Metazoa; phylum Chordata; class Mammalia; order Primates; family Tarsiidae; genus Carlito; species Carlito syrichta. The sequence goes on along the minus strand of NW_007252250.1, from coordinate 62,306 downwards.
AGTGGGCTGGATGTGAGAGATCTTAAGCTGAGGCTGCTGCCAGATGCATTCAATAAGTAAAAAGTATTTCAAGAAAAGACGGGTAGGGTGAGGACTGGAGGCTGGCCAAGGGGAGGAAGAGGTTCCATTTTCCTGGGAAAAACCCGAAGGCTTCCTGGGGGAGGCAGCTTTTGGGCTGATCCCTGTGTCTGGAGGTATTTGCCTGGGTGGGGGAAGGGAACTCCAGGTGGAGGGAACCACAGGACCAAGGGCTGGAGGTGGGCTCTGTGGGCTCCAGGCAGCTTCTGGCCTTAGTAGACCCTGAGTTGGGGGGGGGTCCTCCTCTCTGAGTGTGTGTGGGCTGATTGCAGGGCCCATCTTCTGGCTGCTGGTCAAGAGCCCTCAACTGGCGGCCCAGCCCAGCACGTACCTGGCTGTGGCAGAGGAGCTGAGGGGCATTTCCGGAAAGTACTTCGATGGACTCAGAGAGAAGGCTCCAGCCCCAGAGGCCGAGGACGAGGAGGTCGCTCGGAGGCTCTGGGCTGAAAGTGCCCGCCTGGTGGGCTTGGAGACATCCCGTGGGTCCTCTGCGGGGGAACAGTCCCTCTCCAGGTGACCTCTGGAGCACGCTGGAAAGCCTCATGGACCGGGGGCGGTGGTTCATGCCCGTCAGCCCAGCATTTTGAGAGGCGGAGGCGAGAGGATTGCCTGAGCCCAGGGGTTTGAGACCAGCCTGGGCAACTTGGTAAGACCTCATCTCTACAATAAATTGAAAAATTAGCCGGGCAGGGTCACACGTGCCTGTGGTTCCAGCTATTCAGAAGGCTGAGGTGGAAGGATCGCCAGAGCCCAGCAGGTCGAGGCTGCAGTGGCCGTGGGCGTGCCTCTGCATTCCAGCCTGCATGACAGAGTGGGACTCCAACTCAAAACAAAAGAGAAAACCTCCTGGGAGGCCCAGTCTCGGACCTGTGGCTGCTGGCTGCCTGGCCCGTAGCGCCCTCTGGAGGCAGTGCTGGCACCGCCTGCTGCTGGCACCAGGAGTGCACAGACCAGGGCAGGCTGGGCCATGCGTCTGCTGCCGGCTGTGATGGGCTGTCACGTCCTCGCCCAGGAGCCTGAGCCAGTAACGCCGAGGCAGGAGGTGCTCCTGTCATGGAGCCCTCGGTGACCGTGGGGACCCCATGGCCTTCTGGGAAGACCTGGGCCGGTGTCTGACCTGCAGTGGGATCTTGTGCTGGCCCCAGCTCCTCTCTGAGCCTGTTTCTCCAGCTACATGGAACGACCTACCTCCACTCGGGGCGGCGTGGTCAGCGGTCAGTTGCCCGGCCGGGGAGTGGTGGCTGTGTGGTCCTGTGGGCCAGGACCTGGTGAGAGGACAGGAGGACCAGGCCTCGTTATCCGAGGTCACCCAGGGTGGCGTTTGGGGAAACCACCCCCACCCTCCCCCAACAGTGGGTCCTGAGGCCCTGGGACAGCCCGGGCCCAAGGCCTTCCCTCAGTTCCTGTGATCGTTGAAACCGCAGACGCTGACACTCGCTCGTTGATAAAAATAAAATGAAAACACCAAAAAAAAAAAAAATCCAGCCGAGTCATAGGCTTTGCTGCTTCCTGTGTGTGTGTGGGGGGGGGATGCCAGTGACCTAGACAACGGCGACTCGTGGGCTTATTCCTCTGAGGAAACCCAGATACCAATTGACTTATGTGTATATGCACAGACCACACCTATAATGTCTGTTTGTTTGTTTACTTATTTATTTTTTGAGTCGGAGCCTCACTCTGTCGCCCAGGCTGGAGTGCAGGGGCACACTCACGGCCACCACAGCCTTGAGCTCCTGAGCTCAGACGGTTCTTCTGCCTCAGCTTCCCAAGTAGCTGGAACTACAGGCGTGTGCCACCACATCTGGCTAACTTGCTGATTTATTGTAGAGACGAGGTCTCACCAAGTTGCCTGGGCTGGCCTCGAACCCATGGGCTCAGCCAATCCTCTCGCCTTGGTCTCCCAAAGTGCTGGGATGACAGGCATGAGCCACCGCACCCAGCTTATTTAGTTAGTACCACACCTGTCATCTACATTCATAATAATTTATTTATTTGAGTCTGGAGTCTCACTCTGCTGCCCAGGTTGGAGTGCAGTGGCATGGTCACAGATGCCCCAGCTGGTGAGTCCTCACGAGGCCTGATGCCCCAAGCCTCTCATTAGGAGTCTGAATAAGGCCAGGTGCAGTGGCTCATGCCTATAATCCTAGCACTTCGAGAAGCTGAGGTGAGAGGTTTGCCTGAGCCCATGGGTTCGAGACCAGTCAGGGCTACTTGGCAGACCTTGTCTCTACAATAAGTCAAAAAGTTAGGGAGGCTGAGGTGAGTGGATTGCCTGAGCCTGCGGGCTCGAGACCCGCCTGGGCAAGTTGGCGAGACCTCATCTCTACAATAAATCAAAAAAAAATTAGCCGGGCATGGTAGCGCGCGCCTGTAGTTCCAGCTACTTGGAAGGCTGAGGCAGAAGGATCGCCGGAGCCCAGCAGGTCGAGGCTATGGTGGCTGGGAGCATGCCACTGCACTCCAGTCTGGGTGACAGAGTGAGATTCCTATTAAAAAAAATAAAGAAGTATGAATAAGAGAAAAGACACTGGAAAGTTTAGGCCATAAAGAACTCACCTCACAGCCCTTGGGAGGATTAGATGAGACCTTCCTTAGGAGATCAGCCCGCTGCCTGTTCCAGTGTGTAGGCTGAATAATCATTAGGACTTTGTTTTTGTCCCCCAGAGAGGATCTTGCTCTATTGCTCAGGCTGGAGTGCAGTGATGTAATCTTAGCTCACTATAATCTCAACCTCCTGGGCTCAAGTGATCCTGCTTCAGCTTCCCAAGTAGTTAGAACAGCAGGTGCATGCCACTATGCCCAGTTAATTTAAGTTTTCTATAGACTTGAGGGTCTTGCTAGGTGGTCCAGGCTGGCCTTAAACGCTTGAGCCCAGGAGATCAAGGCTGTAGCGAGCTATGATTACATCACTGCACTCCAGCCTGGGCAATAGAGCGAGACCCTCTCTGGGGAAAAAAAACACAAAGCCCTAATGATTATTCAGTCAACACTCTGGGACAGGTGCCGTGCTGACCTCCTAGGGAGGTCTCATCTATTCCTCCCAACGGCTGTGAGGTGGGTCCTATGATGGCCTAAACCTACCGCTATCTTTTCTCTCACTGACTCCTAACGAGAGGCTTGGGGCATCACGCCCTGTGAAGACTCACCAGACCACTGACACCCCTGAGTACAATGCTCCCTCCCCAGGAGTGAGTCCAGTGACGTCTTCCGTGGCATGTGTGACCTGAGGTCATGCAGCCATGAGGGCCACCTCCTCGCTCTTCTCATGGAAGAGAAGCGATGCTATTCTTCCTAATGTCTCTGCCTGCTTTTCATGGTGGCTCACGCCTGTCATCCCAGCAGGGAGACCGAGGCGGAAGGGTCACTTGAGGCCAGGAGTTCAAGACCAGCCTGGGAAACATAGTGAGACTCTACAAAACAGCAGCAATCATCTGGGTGTGGCAGTGTGCACCTGTAGTCCTAGCTACTTGGGAGGCTGAGGCTGGAGGGTCACCTGAGCCCAGGAGGTCGAGGCTGTGGTAAGCCGTGATCGTGCCACTGCACTCCAGCCAGGGCCACAGGGTGAGATTCTGACTCTATTGATTATGAACCCGAGAGCCCGTCAGTGCCTTGTAGAATGCGAGGCAGTGTTCACAGCGTCCACCCACTGGATGTCAGGAACACCCCTATTTCTGGCATCGGGGTGACTGACTTCCCTCTTGCATTTGATTATTTTTATTTTATTTTTTGTGTTGAAGTCTCACTCTGTCGCCCAGACTGGAGTGCAGTGGCCGCTCCCGGCCACCGCAGCCTCGACCTGCTGGGCTCCGGCGATCCTTCCGCCTCAGCCTTCCAAGTAGCTGGAACTACAGGTGCACGCTACCTCCCCCAGCTGATTTTTGATTTTTTGTAGAGATGAGGTCTCACCAAGTTGCCCAGGTGGGTCTCGAATCCGCGGGCTCAGGCAATCCATTCACCTCACCTCAACCTCCCAAAGGTGCGGGATTACAGGCTGAGCCACCGTGCCTGGCTACTTTCTTAAAGATACATAAAAATAATCAAATGCAGCCGGGCCATTCTGGACATTCTGAGACCATTCTGGACAACTTGGTGAGACCTCATCTCTACAATAAATAAAAATGAGCCGGGCGTGGTAGCGCGTGCCTGTAGTTCCGGCGACTTGGAAGGCTGAGGCGGGAGGATCGCCGGAGCCCAGCAGGTCGAGGCTGCGGTGGCCGGGAGCGGCCACTGCACTCCAGTCTGGGCGACAGAGTGAGACTCCAACTCAAAAAAAAAAAAAAAAAGAAAGAAAGTAACCACTATGGGGGTGGGGGGTGGCACATAATATCACTAAGGGTACCTGATTCTTTTTTTTGCGTCAGAGTCTCACTCTCGCCCAGGCTGGAGGGCAGGGGCACGCTCCTGGCCACTGCAGGCTCGACCTGCTGGATTCAGGCTATCCTTCCACCTCAGCCTTCCAAGCAGCTGGAACTACAGGCATGTGCCACCACACCTGGCTAATTTTAAAAAACTTATTGTAGAGATGAGATCTCGCCAAATTGTCCAGAATGGTCTCAAACTCCTGGGCTCAGGCAGTTCTCTCGCCTCTGCCTCCCAAAGTGCTGGGATTACAGGCGTGAGCCACTGTGCCCAGTTAAGGGTACCTGGTCCTAAACCAGGGGAAGTGAGGGACAGTGGGAGGCCCAAACTTCACCATCACATAGACCACTTATGTACCTAAACCTGACTTGTACCTCACATCTTTACAATAAAATAATAGGAAAAAAACACATGAAAGTAGCCACTGTGTCATTTTAAACATTTTAAAGATTTATTTTGAGTCGAGGTCTCACTCTGTCACCCAGGTTGGAGTGCAGAGGCACGCTGCTCACAGCCACTGCAGCCTCGACCTGGGTTTAGGCGATCCTTCCACCTTAGCTGGACCTACACAAGTTACCACACCCGGCTTATTTTTCTTGATTTATTGTAGAGACGAGGTCTTGCCATGTTGCTCAGGCTGGTCTCGAACCCTTGAGCTCAGGCAATCCTCTCGCCTCTGCCTCCCAAAGTGGTGGGATTTTAGGTATAGGCCACTGCACCTGGCCAACATTTAAAAAATTTATATTAGCCGGGCTCGGTGGCTCAGCCTGTAATCCCGCGCCTTTGGGAGGCTGAGGTGAGTGGATTGCCTGAGCCCGCGGGTTCGAGACCCGCCTG
>NW_007252250.1:52656-56527 GCF_000164805.1 Carlito syrichta | reverse complement strand
CCCAGGTTGAGGCTCCGTTGGCCGGGAGCGGCCACTGCACTCCAGTCTGGGTGACAGAGTGAGACTCCAACTCAAAAAAAAAAAAAAAATTTTATTTTGTATTCGGGGTCTCACTCCATCACCCAGGATGGCACGATCATGGCTCACCACAGCCTCGACCTCCCAGGCTCAGGTAATCCTCCTGCCTCAGCCTCCTGAGTAGCTGGGACCCCACAGGCACCTGCCACCATACTCAGCTAATTTTTAAAATTTGTCTCACTATATTGCTCCCCGGCTAGTCTTGAACTCCTGGACTCAAGTGATTCTTCCACCTCAGCCTCCCAAAATGCTGGGATGGATGACAGGTGTAAGCCACTGTGCCTGGCCAATCCTGGGTTTTTTGTTTTTTGAGTTGGAATTTCACTCTGTCGCCCAAGCTGTAGTGCAACAGCACACTCACGGCCACCGTAGCCTCCACCTGCTGATACTTCTCAGGTGATACTTCTCAGGTGATACTTCTGCCTCAGCTTTCCAAGTAGCTGGAAGTACAGGCACACACCACCACACCTGGCTAATTTTTTAAAAAATTTATTGTCGAGATGAGGTCTCACCAAGTTGCCCAGGCTAGTTTTGAACCCGTGGGCTCAGGAAATCCTCTTACCTCGGCCTTTCTTTTTTCTTTTTGAGTCGGATTCTCACTCCCTCGGCCAGGCTGGAATGCAGTAGCACGCTCATGGCCACCACAGCCTTGACCTGCTGGGTTCCGGCGATCCTTCCGTCTCAGCCTTCCAAATAGCCGGAACTACAGGTGCACGCTACCACACCCAGCTAATTTTTGATTTATTATAGGGACGAGGTCTCCCGGCCTGGTCTCGAACCTGTGGGCTCAGGCAATCCACTTGCCTCAGCCTCCCAAAGTGCGGGGATCACAGGCTGAGCCACTGAGCCCGGCCTATCATTTTTAATGTTCATCTATGTATCTGGGTTGGGGTTCTACAATGAGACGATGCATTGTGCTCATCGTCTAGATTTTAAAACACCCCACAGTTTGGTTGCCAAAAATATGTAAATGAAACAGGAGGGAAAAAAATCAAACCAAAGTTGACAGGCAAGATGGTCTCCAGGCATGACTGAGTGCCTTCAGGGGTGGGGACAAGGTCACCCTTGGTTGAGAACAAGTTAGGTGCCTTCCACTCCATTCTCTGTTTTTTTCTTTTTTCCCAGTTCTGTCTGATCTGATGGCATCTTCTGGACACACAGTCATGTTAGATTGGATGCTGCGTGTCTCCCAAGTGCCCTTGTCTTGTCAGACTCTGATAGGGACATGAGATTGAGGCTGGGCACCGTGGCTCATGCCTGTCATCCCAACACTTTGGGAGGCCGAAGTGGGAGGATGACTTGAGCCCAGGAGTTCGAGACCAGCCTGGGCAACATAGCGAGACCCTGTCTCTACAAAAATAGAAATAAAAATAAAATTGGCTGGGTGTGGTGGCATGCCCCAGCCATCCCAGTGACTCAGGAGCCTGAGGTGGGAGGATCGCCTGAATCCAGGAGGTCGAGGCTGTGGTGAGCCATGATCTTGCCACTGCACTTCAGCCTTGGTGACAGAGACCCTGACTCAAAAAACAAACAAAAAATTAAAAGGATATGCAAACAGTTCAAACTTCAGTCTAGTTGGAGGGGGTGGGGAGAGAAGGGGGAAATGTGTCCCTTTCTTGGAGGAAGTCAAATGCTGGTGTGATAAGCAGCTTGGGTTCCTCCCCCTCCCCATCTGTCTCTGCAGCTGGGTGCTGTCCTGTGTGTGCTGGGCCGGGCAGGGCACCCTCAGCACCATGCCCTCCATCCTCACCCACCTGGTCTGCCTCGGTGAGTCCCGGAAGAGATGGAGGGAGGGTGGGAGAGAGACCCCTCACCCCTGTACCAGGAGGCCAGGCTCCTCCATGGCTGTGGGCCCTGGTCCCAGGTGGCCCAGAGGCAGGTGCCTCCTGGCCAGTGGTGACCTGTGTCCCGAGGGCGCCAATAACCCTTCATGGGCTCTGGTCGCCCTTACCTCCAGATCTGTGGTGCTAAGTCTAGGCCTGTGAGGACAGCATTTTGTTCTCTTTTCCAGGACTGCTTTTGAGCCCAGGGAGCGAGACACCAGCTGGTGAGTCCCCCTCACCCCCTCCGGTGCCTCCTTCCTCCAGGGAAGCACTGACCCTGGCAGAGAGATGGCAACTGGAAGGTCCCTAAAATATGAAAGGGGACCCTCTAAAAATCCAAAATTGTCTTTTGGAGGATGGGGCCCTTGTAGCACAGGCTTCCCTAGTAGGTAAGTGTTCTAGGAGCCCATCAACATCTGTGGACCAGCGAGCGTTGTTGGGAGAGGCTGAGTCCAGCTTCAGGGGATTTTGGGGAGATTTTTCTTCCTTTTTTTTTTTTTTTTTTGAGTCGGAGTCTCACTCTGTCACTCAGGCTGGAGTGCAGTGGCACAATCATGGCCACCGCAGCCTCGACCTGCTGAGCTCAGGCAATCCTTCTGCCTCAGCCTTCCAAGTGACAGGATCCACAGGCACGAGCCACCACGCCAGGCTAATTTTTTAATTTATTGTAGAGATGAGGTCTCGCCATGTTGCCCAGGTTGGTCTCAAACCTGTGGGCTCAGGCAGTCCTCTCGCCTCTGCCTCCCAAAGTGCTAGGATGACAGGTGTGAGCCACCACACCCGGCTGAGATTTTTTTTCAATGCATTTGCCCATTTCATCATGGGTGATGGACCAGCACACCTGCCCACACCGCGCTGAGTGTTCAGCAGTTTTTGACCCCAGATGGCATGACCCCCGTGCTCCACCTTCCCTCTTCACCTGATCTTGCTCAGGGTGATGTTTTTTATTTTTTGTTTTCCGGATGAAAAAAGTTATCAAAGGGAAACACTTTGCCAATGTGGAAGAGGTGAAACAAAAAATGGCAGAAGCGCTAAAAGGCACCAAAATGGGCCAGGCTTGGTGGCTCAGCCTGTAATCCCGCACCTTGGGAGGCCGAGGTGAGTGGATTGCCTGAGCCCACGGGTTCGAGACCCCCCGGGCAACTTGGCGAGACCTCCTCTCTACAATAAATCAAAAAATTAGCCAGGCGTGGTGGTGCGCGCCTGTAATTCCAGCTACTCGGAAGGCTGAGGCGGAAGGATCGCCGGAGCCCAGCAGGTCAAGGCTGCTGCTCCCGGCCATTGCACTCCAGTCTGGGTGACAGAGTGAGACTCCGACTCAAAAAAAAAAGGCATCAAAATGAACAAAGTTCGGTAACTGTTTTGAGTAGTGGAAAGGTATCTCAATAGGTATTGCATCAAACAGAGAGAACTTTGGAGGTGACTGAAATTTAAACACAGAAAAATAAATACACAATTTTTGAGAAATAAATTCCAGGATTTTTTGGGTCCCCATTCGTAAGCCCATCCTTCACCACGGGGGCCCGTCCCTGCCCAAAAAGCTTCACTGTGTGGTTGCTTTTGACCAATCAGCCAGGCTTCCTCAGCCTCAGCACTGCTGACACTGGAACAGGGTGACTCTTTGGTGAGGGACCATCCTGGGCGCTGTCCTGGAGTGAGTAGCGTCCCTGGCTTGTGCCCACATGGGCGCCTGAAGTGCCCCTCCCTGAGTTTTGAAAACTACTAATTCCCTCTTGGTTTCTGTGGATTTATGTTACCTGGATGTTTGGGCGCGGTGGCTCACTCCTGTCATCCCAGCACTTTGGGAGGCTGAGGCGGGAGGATCATTTGAGCCCAGGAGTTCAAGAGCAGCCTGGGCAACATAGCCAGAACTAGTCTACTGTAGTTCCACCTACTTGTGAAGTAGGGTTCGAGCGATTAAATAACAGCCCACCAACTTAATTTTAACAAAGGAGAAGTTTATTAGTCAA
>NW_007252250.1:52032-52636 GCF_000164805.1 Carlito syrichta | reverse complement strand
TATCTTGCAATGTTTACAGAGGAGAAACCTTCAAAGAAAAACCTCCCAGGAAGGGAGTAACGCCTGTTTCAAGGCTGAAGCCATCTCTTTCATCACCCCCTTAAATCCCAGGGGCAGAGGCTGCTTCTTTTCCCTTTCACACTTGGAAGGCTGAGGCGAAAGGACTCCCTGAGCCCAGCAGATGGAGGCTGTGGTGGCTGGGAGCATGCCACTGCACTCTGGCCTGGGCGACAGAGTGGGACTCCAACTCAAAAAACAAAACAAAACAAAGAAAGGAGGATTTACATCTTTGGGAGGTCAAGGATCCCCTGAAGCTACTTACTGGGAGTGCATACAAGACAAGGGGATTCTCTGTCATGTGCTCAGGAATGTGCAGGAGGGCTTGAATTCTCACCATGCCCTTCTTTAGGTGCTGTGGCAACATGGAGGGACATTAGTGGTTCTCAGTATCATAACTGAGACTACAGGCATGTGCCACCATGCCCAGCTAATTTTTTGATTCATTGTAGAGATGAGGTCTCATCATGTTGCCCAGGCTGGTCTTGAACCCATGGGCTCAGGCAATCCTCTCTCCTTGGCCTCCCAAAGTGCTGGGATTATAGGC
>NW_007252250.1:40109-52012 GCF_000164805.1 Carlito syrichta | reverse complement strand
CCCCCTTAAATCCCAGGGGCAGAGGCTGCTTCTTTTCCCTTTCACACTTGGAAGGCTGAGGCGAAAGGACTCCCTGAGCCCAGCAGATGGAGGCTGTGGTGGCTGGGAGCATGCCACTGCACTCTGGCCTGGGCGACAGAGTGGGACTCCAACTCAAAAAACAAAACAAAACAAAGAAAGGAGGATTTACATCTTTGGGAGGTACCAATAAATCTGGACTTTTTTTTTGAATTGGAGTCTCACTCTGTCACCCAGGCTGGGGTGAAGTGGCACGCTCACAGCCACCGCAGCCTCTACCTGCTAGGCTCCGGCGATCCTTCTGCCTCAGCTTTCCAAGTAGCCAGAACTGTAGGTACGTGCTACCACACCCAGCTAATTTTTGATTTATTGTAGAGATGAGGTCTCACCAAGTTGCCCAAGCGGGTCTCAAACCCGCGAAATCTGAACTTATAGAAGCGGACTGTGAAACTTGAAGGGTGAGCAGAACCATTTTAGAAAGACCTTGAGTCTGGCTCTGCTCCCTGGATTCGAACTGAGAAATAAACTTCCTTCTACCAGTTCCCTACCCCTATGATTTACTGGTATCAAAAAGGAGCAGCCGAGCATTACTTGGACTATAACAGCTACTCGGGAGACTGAGGCGGAAGGATCACCAGAGCACAGAAGGTCGAGGCTGCGGTGGCCATGAGTGTGCCCCTGCACTCCAGCCTGGGCAACAGAGGGAGACTCTGACTCAAAAAAAAAATCCAAACTGTTTTGAGCAGTGGAAAAAGCGTCTCCATAGGTGTATCCAACAGGGAGCACTTTGAAGGTAACTGAAGTTTAAACATGTAAGAATAAATACACAAGTTTTGTGTTTTTTATTTTGTTTTTTTCGAGTTGGAATCTCACTGTCACCCAGACTGAAGTGCAGGGGCATGCTCACGGCCACCACAGCCTTGACCTACTGTGCTCAGGCAATCCTTCCACCTCTGCCTTCCAAGTAGCTGATACTACAGGCATGCACCACCATGTCTGACTGATTTTTTGATTTATTGTAGAGATGAGGTGTTGCCAAGTTGCCCAAGCTGGTCTCGAACCCCTGGGCTGAGGGAGTCTTCTTGTCTCCATCTCCCAAAGTGCTGGGACTATAGGTGTGACCCACCGTGCCCAACGCACATAATTTTTTAATAAATGCATTCCGGTTATTTTTGGGTGTCCTTGCACATCCTAAATCCAGCTGCTTCTCTGGTCTCCTTACACCCCCCAGGTCCTCACCACCATCTTTCTCCTGGATCCTGCGATCATCTCCCAGCGAGTCTCTTACCTGCCTTCCCCACCATGACTGTTCTCACACCAGTAGCCCAGGGATCCTGTGGTCTCATAAATCAGGTCTTACCTTCCCTCTGCAAAGCCCCTCCTGGCTTCCCTCTGGCTCAGACATCAGAAGATTGGGAGCTGCGAGGCTTGCCCTGCCCCTGTCATCTCTCCTTGCTCCCTGCATTTCTCATGCTCTTATCTGTGTTTTAATCTAGATACACAGGTCCCTTTGCTGTTCCTCAAAGGACCCCGGCCGTTCTCCGGTCTCTACCTGGGACATTCTCCCGTGACATCCTGGGACCTTCTCACCCTGTTAATGTGTTTACAAAGATGATTTCTAAATTCTATTCTATTCTATTCTATTCTATTCTATTCTATTCTATTCTATTCTATTCTATTCTATTCTATTTGAGACGAGGTCTTGCTATGTTGCTCAGGCTGGTCTCAAATTCCTGGCTCAAGCGATTCATCCAGTCTCAGCCTCCCAAAGTGCTGGAATTACAGGTGTGAGCCATCGCACCTAGCCCTGATGCATCATTTAAAATATTTCACATTTAAAGCAACTTTGTAGAGGCACAGTTTGCATATCACACAATTCACCCTTTTCAAGTGTATAATCCAATGAATTTTTGTGTGTATGTGTTGGGGTTTCATTCTGCTGCCCAGGCTGGAATGCAGTGACACGCTTAGGGCCACCACAGCCCCAACCTGCTGGGCTCAGGTGATCCTTTCTCCTCAGCTTTCCAAGTAGCTCGAACTATAGGCATGTGCCACCATGTCCGGCTACTTTTTTTTTTTTTTTTGTAGAGACGAGGTCTTGCCAAGTAGCCCTAGTTGGTCTTGAACACTTGGACTCAGGCAATCCTCTCGCCTCCGCCTCCCAAAGTGCTAGGATTTCAGGTGTGAGCCCCAACACTCAGCTCTTTCATCTTTTTGATAACAGTCGTTTTGACAAGCCTGAGGTGTCCTAGAAGCAGATATGTGGAGGAACCACCAGGAGCATGGTTTTGAATCTGTTTGATTTGAAATGTCTTTTTGGCTTCTGAAAGGGTCAGCTGAGGCAAGGTGGGCCAGAGCCCGGACCAGGGCCAGGGCCGGGGCCACGGGAATAATGCAAGAGTGCAACAAGGAAGAAAGCAGAAAGAAGGGAAGTTTATTATTCACTTCTCACAGATCGGAAAGGGGGCTGACACTCAGAGGCAAGTGTGGCCTGAAGGACCAGGCAATGTGTATATTTAAGGGCCTCTGGGTAGGGGGATTTCAGCCTGAAGGAGTGTCCAGGGCTGCAGGTCTTTGATGTTGATTGTAGTCATGTGAGTTTTTAGACCTTGAGGTTGCCAGACATTAGCATCTCAAGCCCTCAGGTGGCAGTCTAGATGGGAGGAGACAAGGGGAGGGGGCTTTCCTGAAAGGGACTTTGTCAGACATTTGCAAAACACAAACTCCTTGACCAAAATATTTAATTATCGTTTCTAGGGCTCCATTATCGTTTCTAGGGCTCTGTCCTTGTCTTGCATCTGATGGAGATTTGCCAAGGGGGTGGGATAGGCTGCCGCTGGGCCTGCAGTGAAGTGTCTGAACATTTCCTAAAACCTACCTATTGGAAATTTATCTATGTCTAACCTATGCTAGATTCAAAGCGTGTCAGCAGTAAAGTCTAAGCAAAAATGGTTATACTGAGGCAAAAAGGCTGAACTAAGATTATTCTAGGTTTCTGTAGGTACCTCCTTTCAGCCTCTAAATGGAACTCTTGGGTAGGGAGTGGGCTTTGTGAATCTGGGGCTCTGGAGGAAACGATGAGACGGAAGTCTGGTGTCATGGGGTAGGCAGATGGGTGTGAAGCTGTGAGCCCCTGTCCTATGACTGTCCACAGAGGAGAAGTGACCCAGGGACCTGCACTTAGGGGGTGTGATGATAAACCTGCAGAAGCGATTGAGGAGAAACAGATAGGCCAGGCACCATCTAGCCCCCAGGGGACATCTGACAATGTTGGGAGACATTTCTGATGGTCACAAATAAAGCTGGGGATATTGAATTTTCAGTGTCTGTAATAATTCGCTTAGGATGATCTTCTCCAGCTGCATTCATGTTGCTGCAAGGATGGAGTCTTTTTTGTTTTTGAGTCAGAGTCTCACTCTGTCACCCACACTGGAGTGCAGTGGCACACCATGGCCACCGCAGTCCTGACCTGCTGGGCACAGGCTGTCCTTCCACCTCAGCCTTCCAAGTAGCTGGAACTAGAGGCATTTGCCACCACACTCAGGTAATTTTTTATTTATTGTAGAGACAAGGTCTCACCAAGTTGCCCAGGCTGGTCCCGAGCCCATGGGTTCAGGCAGTCCTCTCACCTCGGCTTCCCAAAGTGCTGGGATAACAGGCTCACACGCCTGGTCACAACTTTGTGTCATATGTCTGTCTTGTCCACCCTCAAAGGGAGGGGTGTCACATGGGGTATGGAATCTTGGGAGCCCCATAGGGTCTGTCTGCTACAAACAGCAAGACCCTAAGCCCTTTTTCCACAGTGCCTGTGGGTGTGACTGCCTTCCCCAAAGTTTTTGACATCTAGTAAAGAGAAGGGACCTCTTGCCACCCTGGTGCCGTGGCTTCCAGACTCTCTTTCTCTTCCAGGAGTGCAGCCCAAGCCCTTCATCCAGGCACTGCCAGGGCCTGTGGTTCCCCAGGGAACCTCTGTGACCATCCTTTGCAGGGGGCCTCCTAGGGCAGCTCGGTACCGTTTGGGACATCCAGGAACCTTTCAGCTGTGGCATCAGGAAAAGCCACCGAGACCCTGGGAGGGGGCCAAGTTCCCCCTCCCGTCTGTCACCAACGTCTCTGCAGGGTTTTACACCTGCCAGTATGAGATGCTGAATTGGTCCCAGCCCAGCGACCCACTAGAGCTGGTGGTCACAGGTGAGGCACTCCCCCTGGTGGCCACAGGGTGGTCAAAGGAGAGATGCGTCCTGGGGGGGGGGTCACAGGTAAGGCACGTCCTTGGGTGGTCACAGGTGAGGCATGCTGGGAATGGTCACGGGTGAGGCATGCCCAGGGTGGTCAAAGGTGAGGCACGCCCCAGGGTGGTCACAGGTGAGGCATGCCCAGGGTGGTCAAAGGTGGGGGGAGCCCAGGGTGGTCACAGGTAAGGGAAGCCCAGAGTGTTCACAGGTGAGTCACACCCAGGGTGGTCACAGGTGAGGCATGCCCCTGGGGGGTTACAGGTGAGGCACTCCCAGGGTGGTCACAGGTGGGGGAAGCCCAGGGTGGTCACAGGTGAGGCATGCTCCCAGGGGGCCACAGGTGAGGCATGCCCAGGATGGTCACAGGTGAGAGATGCCCTGGGTGTCAAAGATGGTCCGTGTGGTCCCAGATGAGACTCACCCAGGGTGGTCTCAGGTGAGGCGCACCCTGGGTGGGTCCCCACACCTTCAGCCTGGGCTCCGTTTCTCAGGTCCAAAAACACCAGCAGATCCCGCTCCCGTCCTCTGCCTCCTGTCTTCCCTTGCCTCACTGGGGTCACGTGGCTTCAGAGAGGGTGGCTGGGTTGGAGCGTTGGGCTCTGGCTTCTGGACGCAGGCCCACAGCCTGGAGCTGGGGCAGGTCAAGAGAAGATTCCCCAACCCACCTGCGGTTCTTCAGCCATTCTCAGCAGTGGAGATAATTCCCCTCCAGGGGTCTTTAGCATGTCCCGAGACCCTTGGGGTCCCCACTGGAAGGCGATACTGCCATCTAGTGGGCAGAGACTGGGGGTGCTGCTCAGCATCCTTTGATGCCCGAAACAAAGAATGATCCAACCCCAGTCATCAACAGCCCTGAGCTGAGAAGCCCTGCCCGAGGGCTGCTTCTCAGTCTTTCACCTGGGGATTGTGTGACGTTCTGTCCCGTAGGTCTGGGTGGAAGTCTTAGATTTCTGAATTTCTTTAAAAAAATTTTTTTTAAAGAATTTTTTTGTAGGCCTGGCACACTAGTTCATACCTGTCATCCCAACACTTTGGGAGGCTGTGGTGAGAGGATTGCCTGAGCCCAGGAGTTGGAGACCAGGCTGGGAAACTTGGTGAGACCTCGTCTCTACAATAAATAAAAAAATTAGCCAATTGTGGTGGCACGCATCTGTAGTTCCAGCTACTTGGAAGGTTGAGGTGGAAGGATCACCTGAGCCCAGCAGGTGGAGGCTGCAGTGGTCATGAGCAGCGTTCCACTGCACTCCAGCCTAGGTGACAGAGTGAGAATCTGACTCCAAAAAAAAAAAAAGAAAAAAGAAAAATAATTTTTTATAGTGATGGGATCTTGCCATGTTGTCCAGGCTGATCTTGAATTCCTGGACTCAAGCAATCCTCCCACCTCAGTCTTCCAAAGTGCTAGGATTACAGGTGTGAGCCCATCCAGTTTCTGATTTTTTTTTTTTTTGAGTTGAGGTCCACCTCAGCCTACCGAGTAGCTGGAACTACAGGTGTGTGCAACCACGCCTGGCCAATTTTTTGATTTTTTTTGTAGAGACAAGGTCTTGCTATTTGTCCAGGCTGGTCTTGAACTCCTGGCCTTAAGCAATCCTTTTGCCTCAGCCTCCCAAAGTTCTGGGATTAGAGGTGTGAGCCACCGTACTGGCCTGGGGATGTTTTTGGTTGTCACACCTTGAGGGGTAGAGGCCAGGGACGCTCAACATCCCACAGTGCAAAGAATCCCCCCCACCACCTCCCCAGCAAATAATGAGGGTCCCAAAAGCCCTCAGGGCTGAGGCTGAGAAACCTACTTTGGAGCAGAGAATCTCACCCCCTCTTCCTCTCCCCTTCCTGTCCCAGCCCCGCTGGGGAAACATGGATTGTGCCTCACCACATTCCGTCCTCCCAGGTGTCCTCCCGGACCAGCCCTCGCTCTCGGTGCATCCTGGCCCCCGAGTCCCCCTAGGAGGGAACGTGACCCTCCTCTGTCACTCGCCGACCTCGTACGACACATTTGTTCTGTCCAGAGACGTGGGAAGAGCATCCTCCATGGAATACATCAAGCAGAGCCTGGGTGTGTTCCTTCTCTCGCCTGTGAGCCAGGCTCGCGGGGGCACCTACCGGTGCTACGGCTTTCACAGCGGCTTCCCCTACGAGTGGTCAGCGCCCAGCGGCTCCCTGGAGGTCACCGTCACAGGTGAGGAGGTCTTGGACCCGCCCTGCATCCCCGTCTCCATGGTGGTCTGACTGGTGGCCAAGACCTTAGTCCCAAATCCTTCCAGGGGATTATGGTGGGGGGTGGAGCCTTCCTTCAACCCCCATGGGGTCCTTTCTTCTGAGGGTGTCTTCTCCAGGTGGGAGGATTCCAGAAAAGGGAGGCCATGAGTTCCTAGGCTTAATGTATATGTATATGACCAGGTGCGATGGTTCACGCCTGTCATCCCAGCACTTTGGGAGGCTGAGGCGAGAAGATTGCCTGAGCCCAAGGGTTCGAGACCCGCCTGGGCAACTTGGTGAGACCTTGTCTCTACAATTAAAAAAAAAAATTAGCCGAGCGTGGTAGCATGCGCCTGTAGTTCCAGCTACGTGGAAGGCTGGGGCGGAAGGACCACCAAAGCCCAGCAGGCCGAGGCTGCGGTGGCCAGGAGCGGCCACTGCACTCCAGTCTGGGTGACAGAGTGAGACTCCAACTCAAAAAAAGAAAAAAGAAAAAAAAATAGACGTGGTGGCATATGCCTGTAAGTCCCAGCTACTCTGGAGGCTGAGGCCAGAGGATCACCTGAACCCAGGAGGCGGAGGCTGTGCTTAGTCATGATTGTGCCACTGCACTCAAGCCTGGGTGACCTCGACTCAAAAGAAAAAAATGGTGGGGGGGGGGGGTCCAGCCAGAGGGAATAGCTGGCCAGAGAGCACAGAGGTGTGGGACGAATCCCATCAAGCTTGGTCATTTGGGAATCACAAGGCATACCCTGGGATGGTGGGGAATCGGGGTGGCATCCAGGGGGTGCAGGGTGGAAGAAATTGGAGGTGATGACATGGTGGAGTTGAGTCTAGCACTGCTGCAGCCTCTTTTTCTTCTTCCTCCTCCTCCCTGCTCCCTTTCTCCTCCTCCTATTTTTTCCTCTTCTTCTTCTACTCCTTTGAGACAGGGTCTTGCTCTGTCACCCAGACTGGAGTGCAGTGGAGCCCGCAGCCTTGACCTGCTGGGCTCCGGTGATCCTTCCGCCTCAGCCTTCCAAGTAGCTGGAACTACAGGCACGCGCTACCACATCCGGCTAATTTTTGATTTATTGTAGAGATGAGGTGTCACCAAGTTGCCCAGGTGGGTCTCGAACCCGCGGGCTCAGGCAATCCACTCACCTCAGCCTCCCAAAGCGCTGGGATAACAGGCTGAGCCACCGAGCCCGGCCTCCCCTCGACTTCTTGAGTAGCTGGGACTATAGGTGTGCACCACCACACCCGGTTAATTTTGGAATTTTCTTTTTTTTGAGTCAGAGTCTCACTCTGTCGCCCAGGCTGGAGGGCAGTGGCACACTCACAGCCACCGAAGCCTTGACCTGCAGGGCTCAGGCTATCCTTCTGCCTCAGCCTTCCAAGTCGTTGGAACTACAGGTGCACGCCACCATGCCCAGCTAATTTTTTAATTTATTGTACAGGTGAGGTCTTGCCAAGTTGTCTAGGCTGGTCCAGAACCACTGGGCTCAGACAATCCTCTTGCTTCGGCCTCCCAAAGTGCTGGGATGACAAGTGTGAGCCTCACAACGTATACATACATCCAGACATCACACAGTACCTTATAAATATGTATTATTATTATTATTATTTCACAGTCTCACTCTGTCCTCCAGGCTGGAGTGCAGTGGCAGGATCATGGCTCACTGCAGCCTCCACCTCCTGGGCTCAGGAGATTCTTCTGTCTTAGCCTCCCGAGTAGCAGGAACTACAGGCATGTGCCACCGTGACTGGCTAATTTTTTATTTTTATTTTTATTTTTGAGTTGTAATCTTACTCTGTCACCCAGGCTGGAGTGCAGGGACACGCTTATGGCTGCCGCAGCCTTGACCTACTGAGTTCAGGCGATCCTTCCGCTTCAACCTTCTAAGTAGCTGGAACCACAGGCACACACAACCACGTCCGGCTAATTTTTTGATTTATGGTAGAGACAGGGTGTCGCCAAGTTGCCCAGGCTGGTCTCGAACCCTCTCACTTTGGCCACCCAAAGTGCTGGGATTATAGGTGTGAGCCACTGTGACCGGCTTTTTAAAAATTTTTTTATTGTAGAGATGAGGTCTCGCCACGTGAGCCCTGCACCCGGCCCTAAGCACATTCCTTCTCATTTCCAGGCGTCTACAAAAAACCCCACATCCTGGTCCGGCGGGCGCCTCCTAAGAACAGGTCCCTGACCTGTGTCTCCAGCAGCTGGTTCGATGCCTTCCACCTGTCCAGGGAGGGCGACGCCGGTCCGCCTTTGCACCTGAGATCCAAGTACCAGGCCGGGGTGTTCCAGGCCAGCTTCCCCATGAGCCTGGCCCATGGCGGGACCTACCGCTGCTACGGGGCCCTGAGCACGGCCTCCTACCTGTGGTCCAGTCCCAGTGACCCTGTGGTGCTGGAGGACCGAGGTGAGGGCCCCCACCCCCCCACCCTGGCCGCACACTTGCACACTCCTCGGACCCCGACCGGCATCTGAGTGCCCACAGGAGATTCTGCAGGGGGCGGGGGAAGCCCAGGTGTCCAGAGGAGGGAGATGAGGTAGGAACCTGGAGACTGGACAGACCCCAAAGGCAGAAGATGAGGCTGGTGGAGGGAGGCAGCCCAGATCCCAAGGCAGCCCGACCTCAAGACCCAGACCGCCCCCAGTGCTCTTCAACACCCTGGGCTTCAGGGTCTTAGGAAAAGGGGCCCCTCCTCTGGGCTGACACAGCTTCGTGTCTAGGCTCAAGGCGGAAGAGTGGGAGACTGGGTTTCAGGCCGTTGTCTGTGTGCTGTGATCATGCCCGCCAACCTGGGCTGGTAACTGTGACCTTCAATGCAGGACAAGGCAGGCTGAGCACAGCCGAGGTTGGGGAGCGGGAGAGGTTTCACGGTCATAGTCTGGACTGAGACCTCTCCCCCTCCCCTCTCCTCTCTTCCCTCCCCTTCTTTTTCTTTTCTCTCTCTCTCCTCCCTCTCTCTTCCTGACTCTGTCTCCTGTCTCTCTCTGGGTCTCTCTCTCTCTCCCCCTCTGTCTCTGTCTCTCTCTCCCCCCTCCTCTTCCTCTCTCTCTGTCTTTCTCTGGGTGTCTCTCTCTGTTTCTCTCTCTCTCTTCCCTTCCTCTTTCTCCTCCTCTCTTCTGTCTCTCTCTCTCTACTCCCCCACATCTTTCTCTCTCTCCCTGTCTCTCTCTGGATGTCTCTCTCTCTCTCTCTCTCTCTCTCTTGCCTCTCCCTCCCTCTCTCTTCTCTTTCTCTCCTCCCCCCCCTCCATTCCCTCTCTCTCCTCCCTCCTCTCTCTGTCTCCACTCCCCTCCCCTTCTCTCCCCCTCTTGCTCTTTCTCCCTTGCTCTCTCTCGCCTCCTCCACCCCCAGGACCTGTCCCCTGGATTTACCTGCGGCTGGGCCTCGGTGGGGTGTTCCTGTCACTTCTTCTGGGGCTGCTGGTTGAAGCTTGGCTGAGCAGGGAGAATCCACAGGGCCCCCCCGGGAGCCTGCCTGCCCTCTGAGCCCGCTGGGAGCCCGCTCCCCCTCTGGCCCAGCCATGCCGCTTTCTTGGACACACGAACGACCACCCACGGGACCCCAGTGATCAGGGACTCAGGCCGGGGCTGTGTGGACTCTGCCTGCGCAGACCGTGCCCAGCAGCTGCCCCTGGAGGGGCTGAGCCATTCATGCTTCGGTACCGGGTCCCTCAGTGCCTCGTGGGTGAAGACTCCAGGCTAGGACTGAGGGGGACTCCAGCGGGAAGGGCCAGCCCGCCTGCCGGCCATGGCTCCCTCCTCACTTGAGTCCTGGAGGGCCACAAGCCTGCCTCCAACTTCCTGCTCTTGACAACCCTGGCTGCTCAGATAAGCTCAAGGGAAGCCATTTCTTGACTGACAATGGCCTGACACTTCTGCTTATCTTTTCTTTTTACTTTTTTTTTTTTTTGAGTCGGAGTCTCACTCTGTTGCCCAGACTGGAGTGCAGTGGCCGCTCCCGGCTACCGCAGCCTCGACCCGCTGGGCTCCGGCGATCCTTCCGCCTCAGCCTTCCGAGTAGCTGGAATTACAGGCGCGTGCTACCATGCCCAGCTGATTTTTTGATTTATTGTAGAGGTCTCACCAAGTTGCCCGGGTGGGTCTCGAACCCATGGGCTCAGGCAATCCACTCACCTCAGCCTCCCAAGGCGTGGGATTACAGGCTGAGCCACTGCCGGCTCTTTTTACTTTTTGAGACTGTCTCACTCTTTCACCCAGGCTGGAGTGCAGCAGTGCACTCATCGTTCACTGTAGCCTCGACCTCCTGGGCACAAGCGATCCTCCCACGTCAGACCCCTGAGTAGCTGGGACTGCAAGTGCATGCCACCACCATGGCTGGCTATTTTTTTTTTTTGAGTTGGAGTCTCACTCTGTCACCCAGGCTGGAGGGCAGGGGCATGCTTGTGGCCACTGTAGCCTCAACCTGCTGGACTCAGACTATCCTTCTGCCTCAGCCTCCAAGTAGCTAGAACCACAGGCATGCACCATCACACCTGGCTACTTTTTCTTGATTTGCTATAGACATGAGGTCTCACCAAGTTGCCCAGGCTGGTCTTGAACCTGTAGGGTCAGGCAATCCTCTCACCTTGGCCTCCCAAAGTGCTGGGATTATAGGCATGAGCTGCCACGCCCGGCCTTATTTTAATTTACAGGCTGAGCCACTGAGCCACTGAGCCCGGCTTATGTACAACTTCTTATCAGTCATTCACACCTCAATAAAGTGACTTAGACAATTTCTTTTGCCTCACTTGCCTAATCATATAATTTCTTTTTTCATTAAGGTAGATGATTTTATTGATTGATGTTTGAATGTCAAATTTCCATTTAAACCAACTTTGAGCAGGCACAATGGTGTGCACCTATAGTTCCATCTACTTGGGAGACTGAGTGAGGCGGAGGGATCACCTGAGCCCAGCAGCTATGGCCGTAAGCGTGCCTCTGCACTCCAGCCTGGGTGACAGAGTGAGACTCCAACTCAAAAAAATAAAATAAAATAACTTTGGTGGTTGTTGGGAGCCAGCCTTGGAGGCCCACCTGATTGACAGGGTCCGGGTGGGTCGAAGACCCCAGGCCGCAGGGCGAGCCCGGGAAGCTGAGGCCCTTCTGTCTTCCACCTTTGCTGTTTGATACCGCCGAAGAATTCTGTGCAGTCGTGGAAGAAGAAAATGGCATGTTTATGTGAAGTACTCACAGCTAACCTGGAAATGTCATGGTTTATTTTTCCATTTTCCCACTATGCCGCTTGGCCTTTTCTAACATATGCATGGGTTAAACTCTGAAGCACATCAAGAATGCTTTCTTTCACTTGGTTATAAGTTACTAGATATTGCTTAAGTGATAAATGATATAAGTATATCCACTCCTTAATTTGATTTAGGATTATGCAGTTTAGTGTTTAGACCAAGTTTTTTAGAAGCACAGTTTATAGTAAGTTCATTATGAATTCATTATAAGTG
>NW_007252250.1:37347-38998 GCF_000164805.1 Carlito syrichta | reverse complement strand
AAAAAAAAAAAAAAAAAAAAAGCACACATTCCTATCTAGGGGAGACATTGGTTTATTTATCTTGATTTCTTGTGATGTCCTTGTTAAGTTCTGGTCTTAGCTGATTTTGTAAATAAGCTGGAAAAAGGTTCCTTGCTTTTCCGGTTTCTTCTTTTCTAGTCTCTGGATGAGTTTGCACAAGGAAACTGTTAATAATTTCTTACATTTTTATAAGATTTCATCGCTGAAGTCATTTAGGACCAGTGGTTTCAGGGAAAGTTTCAAGAACAGATTCAATTTCTTTTTTCTTTTTTTTTCTATTTTATTTATTTTATTTTATTTTTTGAGTCAGAGTCTCACTCTGTTGCCCAGGCTGGAGTGCAGGGGCATGCTCATGGCCACTGCAGCCTCGACCTGCTGGGCTCATGTGATTCTTCGGCCTCAGCCTCCTAAGTAGCCACAGGCACAAGTCACCAGACCCAGCTAATTTTTTGATTTGTTGTAGAGATGAGGTTTTGCCAAGTTGCCCAGACTGGTCTCGGACCTGCGGGCTCAGGCAATCTTCTCACTTCTGCCTCCCAAAGTTCTGGGGATACAGGTGTGGGCTACTGTGCACAGTGTCGTTTAACCATCACCCCTGTCTAGCCTAAGATTTTTTTCATCACCCCCAACATAAACTCTGTCTCTGTCAAACAACTTCCCATCCGTCTCCCCAGTCAGGCAACCACCATTTACTTTATAAATTTGACTCTTCTACATGCCTTGTATTAGTAGAATCATACAACATTTGTCTTCCTGGGTCTGGAACGCTCCCTCCCTTCCTTCCTTCCTCTCTTGGAGTGGGGAGTGGGGGGGTGGCGTCGTCTCACCTGTCGCCCAGACTGGAGTGCATCCTTTCCACCTCCTCAGCCTCTCAAGTAGCTGGGACTACAGGTGTGTGCCACCACGCCCGGCTGATTTTTTTATTTATTGTAGAGACGAGGTCTCACCATGTTGCCCAGGCTGGTCTCAAACCTGCGGGCTCAGGCAATCCTCTAGCCTCGGCCTCTCAAAGTGCTGGGATTATAGGCTTGAACTGCCCCGCCTGGCCTATTATTTTTTGAAGGTCGATTGATATCCCATTATGTGAATACACCACATTTTGCTTCTCCATTTTTCTGTCGATGGACATTTGAAATGTTTTCACCTTTTGGCTCTTGTGAATAATGCTGCTGTGAATGTGGGTGTATACATATATATATTTTTAAGTTGGAGTCTCACTCCGTCACCCAGGCTGGAGTGCAGCGGCACACTCACAGCCACTGCAGCCTTGACCAGCTGGGTTCCGGCAATCCTTCCACCTCAGCCTTCCAAGTCGCCAGGACTATACAGGTCTGTGCTACTGCGCCTGGCTGAGTTTTGATTTATTATAGAGACGAGGTCTCACCAAGTTGCCCAGGGTGGTCTCGAACCCATGGGCTCAGGCAGCCCTCTTGCCTCGGCCTCCCAAAGTGCTGGGATTACAGACTGAGCCACTGAGCCTAGCCTGACTTTTGACTTATTGTAGAGAAGAGGTCTTTTTTTTTTTTGAGTTGGAGTCTCACTCTGTCACCCAGGCTGGAGTGCAGTGGCCGCTCCCGGCCACCGCAACCTCGACCTGCTGGGCTCCCGTGATCCTTCCACCTCAGCCTTC
>NW_007252250.1:35801-37327 GCF_000164805.1 Carlito syrichta | reverse complement strand
AGGCGGGTCTCGAACCAGCGGGCTCAGGCAATCCACTCACCTCAGCCTCCCAAAGGCGCGGGATTACAGGCTGAGCCACTGAGCCCGGCATCTTGTGGTTTTGATTTACATCTCCCTCGTGACTTCTGGGGAGCTTATATGAGCCCAGGGACGCAGGTCGTGCCCCCACAGGCGGCCGGATGTGCAGCCCAGGCTGGTCCTGGGAGATAAGGAGACTCCCTGGAGCATGTGTGCCAATCCCTCGGCCCAGGGCTTGGCTCTGGCTTCAAGAGTCTCAGCTGGGAAAGACTGGGGCTGGCGCGGAAGGGTGGGGGGTGTCCCTCACGCCCATCTCATCCTGTGCCTCAGCCCCAGACCCCTGCGACTTCCCTCTCCAGCCACAGAGTGCAGGACGGGGTTGAGGAACCATGTCTTCATCCCTGCCTGTCTTCTTCTGTCTTGGTGAGTCCCCCATTTTGTGTCTCCATTCTGTCGATAGACATTTGAGATGTTGGTCTGGAAAATGTTGAGGGACAGGCCCTGGGCCACTAGAAAAAGGAGTTTCACAACACGGTGTCAGTGATGAACTTCAGAGCAGGAAAGGAAGAGTCCCTTCAATTGTGGGGCGGGGAAACTGAGGCCCTGGGGAAGGTAATGAGTTTTGTACGAGCTATTCAGCTTGTTTGTGACTGGCTCACAGGAAGTGAACATAGGACTCCTAGTATTGGTCATAAATTTCTTCTGCTACTTCTGATTGCTTTTATTCATTCATTCATCCGTTCATGTATTCACTCATTCATTTTTTTATTTAGAGTAACCCAGGCTGGAGAGTAGTGGCGCGATCACAGCTCATTGCGGCCTCTACCTCTGGTCTCAAGTGATCCTCCCTTCTCAGCCTTCCAAGTAGCTGGAACTACAGGCATGTGTCACCACACCCAAAGCTAGTTTTTTGATTTATTGTAGAAATGAGGTCCTGCCAAGTTGCCCAGGCTGGTCTTGGACCTGGGGGCTCAGGCAGTCCTCTCACCTTGGCTTCCCAAAATGCTAGGATTATAGGTGTGAGCCCCTGAGCCTGGCCTGATTTATTTTTTTGAGTTGGAGTCTCACTCGGTTGCCCAGACTGGAGTGCAGTGGCACGCTCCTGGCCACCGCAACCTTGACCTGCTGGGCTCCGGCGATCCTTCCGCCTCAGCCTTCCGGGTAGCTGAAACTACAGGCGCGCGCTACCACACCTGGCTAATTTTTGATTTATTGTAGAGATGAAGTCTCGCCAAGTTGCCCAGGCGGGTCTCGAACCCGCGGGCTCAGGCAATCCACTCACCTCAGCCTCCCAAAGCGCAGGATTACAGGCTGAGCCACCAAGCCCGGCTTATTTTTTTGATTTATTGTAGAGACGAGGTCTCGCCAAATTGCCCAGGCTATTCTCAAACTCTCCGGCTCAAGCAATCCTCCCACCTCTGCATCCCGAGGTGCTGGAGATTACAGGGGTGAGCCACCACAACCAGTCTTTTTTTTTTTTTTTAGTGTGGACTTGATGATTATCAGGA
>NW_007252250.1:33426-35781 GCF_000164805.1 Carlito syrichta | reverse complement strand
GTAGAGATGACGTCTCGCCAAGTTGCCCAGGCGGGTCTCGAACCCGCGGGCTCAGGCAATTCACTCACCTCGGCCTCCCAAAGTGCTGGTATTGCCTGCTGAGCCACCGAGCCCGGGCTTTTTAATTTATTTTAAATAAAGTTTCTTAGAGAAAGAAGGGAGAAAAGAAAGGGTGATATGCCATACTTGGCATGGGCGAAAGAAACTGCCTGGTTTGGCTCTTGAAGACCCTTCTTCAGTGTAAGTTTAAGTTTTGGGAACTATGCCTCCCAGTGTGTTTTGAACTCAAAGCATGCTGAGTGCTAGGTACAGGTGAGAAGGGAAGGTAGAATATCTGGGGGAGCAGACGTTGGGGGGTGCAGTCGGTGTTTCTCTGGAGTACTACAATGACTGAGATCATATAACTTCTCCACTAACGGGCTCGGTGGCTTAGCCTGTAATTCCGCGCCTTTGGGAGGCCGAGGTGGGTGGATTGCCTGAGCCCGCAGGTTCGAGACCCGCCTGGGAAGCGAGACCTCATCGCTACAATAAATCAAAAAATCAGCCGGGCGTGGGAGCGCATGCCTGTAATTCCGGCTACTCGGAAGTCTGAGGAGGAAGGATCGCCGGAGCCCAGCAGGTTGAGGCTGCGGTGGCCGGGAGCGGCCCCTGCACTCCAGTCTGGGCGACAGAGTGAGACTCCAACTCAAAAAAAAAGAAAAAAAAAGAAAAAAAAGAAAGGGATGGAGTCTCCAAGGGGCAGAGCAGGAAGGAAATGGCTGTGTTATTGGGGATAAGAGGGTAAACTATAAATATAAACAGCCTCTCATGGAGTCATTTTTTTAGTTTTATCATATCATTCATTTTTTTCCTTTTTTAACCTCATCATATCTTCTAGGATGATGATGATAATGATGATGATTTTATTTATTGTAGAGACAAGGCCTCACCAAGTTGCGGGCTGGCCTTCAACCCATGGGTTCAGGCAATCCACTCGCCTTCAGCCTTCCAAAGTGCTGGGATTTCAGGCTGAGCCACCAAACCTGGCCACTTCTTCTAGGATTATTGATTGACTGAGTCAGGGTCTCACTCTGTCACTCAGGTTGGAGGGCAGCGGCATGCTCACTGCTCACCACAGCCTTGACCCGCTGGGCTCAGGCAATCCTCCTACCTCAGCCTCCTGAGTAGCTGGGACTACAGGCACGCACCACCACACTGGCTAATTTTTTGATTTATTGTAGAGATGAGGTCTTGCCAAGTTGCCCAGGCTGGTCTCGAACCCCTAGGCTCAGGCAATCCTCCCACCCTGGCCTTCCTAAGTGCTGGGACGACAGGCGTGAGCCACCGCACCCAGCATCCTGTGTTTTTTGTGACCATTATAGACAACTGAAAAGTATTCACTTTCCAATGACTCAATCATATATATCCTTTTAGATTCAAGGGGTACCTATGCAGAGTTGGTACACGGGAGTGTTGTGTGATGGCGAGGTTTGGGCTTCTGTTAAACCCATCACCCACATAGTGAGCCTGGTGCCTGACAGGTGGCTTTTCAGCCCTTGTCCTGCCCCAGTGTCAAGTCCCTCCTTGTGCCAGTGTGTATTCAAGGTTTAGTCTCCGCTTGTTTTTGAGTTGGAGTCCTCCTGCATCGCCCAGGCTGGCAAGCAGTGGCACGTTCACAGCCACGATAGCCTCGACCTGTCAGGCTCAGGGGATCCATCTGCCTCAGCCTTCCAAGTAGCTGGAACTACAGGCATGCAGCACCACGCCCGGCTAATTTTTTGATTTATTGTACAGACGAGGTCTCACCAAATTGCCCAGGTTGGTCTTGAACCCGTGGATTCAGGCAATCCTCTCACCTCTGCCTCCCACAAGCTGGGATTACAGACTTAAGCCACTGTGCCCGGCCTAGCCCCTACTTTAAAGTGAGGACACGTGACATTGGTTTTCTGTCTCTGTTAGTTTGCTTAGAACGATGGTCTCCAGTTGCATCCATGTTGCCGCAAAGGTCATGACTTCATTCTTCTTCATGGCTGCGTGGTATTCCATGTGTATGTGAACCACATTGTCTTTATCCAGTCCACTGTAGAGGGAGGGCTAGGTCACTCCATGTTTTTGCTGTTGCGACTCGTGCAGTGATAAACCTATGAGTGCAGGTGTCTATTATCTGATGAATTTTGGGGTCCAGTATATCCCATTAGTATGAGGGTTTTGTTGTATGTGTTACATATACAATAAAATAAAATGCAGCCAGGCTGGGGGCTCACACTTGTCATCCCAGCACTTTGGGAGGCTGAGGCAAGAGGATTGCCTGAGCTCAGGGCTTTTTTTTTTTTTTTTTTTTTTTTTTTTTAGTTGGAGTCTCAGTCTGTCACTCTG
>NW_007252250.1:20133-33274 GCF_000164805.1 Carlito syrichta | reverse complement strand
TAGCCATAAGTGTGCCACTGCACTCCAGCCTGGGCAACAGTGAGACTCTGACTTAAAAAAATAATAGGCTGGGCTCGGTGGCTCAGCCTATCATCCCACACTTTGGGAGGCTGAGGCAAGAGGATTGCCTGAGCTCAGGGTTTCGAAACCAGCCTGGGCAACTTGGTGAGAACTTGTCTGTACACTATCAAAAAATAAACCCGGTATGGTGGCACATGCCTGTAGTCCCAGCTGCTCAGGAGGCTGAGGCAGGAGGATCACCTGAACCCAGGAGGTTGAGGCTGCAGTGGACGCGATTGTGCCACTGCACTCCAGCCTGGGTAACAGAGTGAGACCTGACTCAAAACAAACAAACAAACAAACAAACAATAAAACGGACGAGTTCACAGACAGTAGTAGGCATACTTTAAACCTCCTTCCCCACAAAAAAACTACAGGGCCAGGCCTGTGACTCACTTCTGTAATCCCAGCACTCTGGGAGGCTGAGGTCAGAGGACTGCTTGAGACCAGGAGTTGGAGACTAGCCTGGGCAACATAGTAAGACCTTGTCTCTACAAAAAATTAAACAATGAGAAATGAGCTGGGTGTGGTGGCACTTGTAGTCCCAGCTTCTCAGGAGGCTGAGATGGGAAGATGACCTGAGACCGGGAGGTTGAGGCCACCCTGAGCTGTGAGCATGCCCCTGTACCCCAGCCTGGGTGACAGGAGACCCCGACTCAAAAGAGAGAGAGAGAGAGAGAAGGAAAAAAGAAAGAGAGAGAGAGAGAAGGAAAAAAGAAAGAGATAGAGAGAGAGAGAGAAAGAGAAGAAAGAAAAGAAAGAAAGAAAGAAAGAAAAAGAGAAATACAGTAATCATGGCAGCATAAACGTGAATGCACGTGACTGTCTTGCTGTCTTGTTACCGGAAGTGCCTATTAAATTACCTGGTCCTTTCTTTTTTTGTTTTTTGTTTTTTTGAGTTGGTGTCTCACTCTGTTGCCCAGACTGGAGTGCAGTGGCTGCTCCCGCCCACTGCAGCCTCGACCTGCTGGGATCCGGCGATCCTTCCGCCTCAGCCTTCCGAGTAGCTGGAACTACAGGCGTGCGCTACCACGCCCGGCTAATTTTTTTGATTTATTGTGGAGATGAGGTCTCGCCAAGTTGCCCAGGCGGGTCTCAAACCCGCGGGCTCAGGCAATCCACTCACCTCAGCCTCCCAAAGCCCGGGATTACAGGCTGAGCCACCGAACCTGGCTTTACCTGGTCCTTTCTTCTCTCCCAGGGCTGTGTCTGGGCCAGGCTGGAGCACAGGGCGGTGAGTCCTCCCCTTCACCATTCTCCCTCCCTTGGGGTCTTTGGCCAGGAGATTGTGTGGGTGGGGTCTCTCGGGAGGCTGATTCTGGGCTCCGCTCCCCTCCAGGCCCTCTCCCCAAGCCCTCCCTCCAGGCCCTGCCCAGCCCCCTGGTGCCCCTGGAGAAGTCCGTGACCATCCGGTGCCAGGGGCCGCCTGGCGTGGACTTGTACCGCCTGGAGAAACTGAGGTCCAGCAAATACGAGGACCAGGCGACGCTCTTCATCCCGGCCATGAAGAGAAGTTTCGCGGGCAGTTACCGCTGCTCCTACCAGAACGGGAGCCACTGGTCCCCACCCAGCGACCAGCTGAAGCTGGTTGCCACAGGTAACGGGAGGGAGGACGGGAGGGAGGGGATGGAGGGGCTGGATCCCACCTGGGCCCGTGTGGTCCTCAGGGGTGGCCTCGAAGGGGGTGAAGATGGGGTGTTGAGGACAGTCAGTCCAAAACCCCACAGGGCTGGGATTCGGGTGAGGCCAGGTAGGCCCTGGCTTGGGGGTGGCAGGGCTGCAAAACTCAGTGAATATTGAGAATAACTTTAAAAAAATTTAGAGTCAGGTTCTCCCTCTGTTGCCCAGGCTGGAGTGCAGTGGCATGCTCACGGCCACCACCGCCTTAACCTCCGGGGCTCAGGGGATCCTCCCGCCTCGGCCTTCTGAGTAGCTGGGACTACAGGCATATGCCACCACGCCCGGATAATTTTTAAATTTTTTTGTAGAGAAGAGGGCTCACCTTGTTGTTCAGACTGGTCTTGAACTCCTGGGCTCAAGTCATTCTCCCACCTTGGCCTCCCAAAGTGCTGGGATTACAGGCATGAGTCACCATACCAGGCCAATATGAATAGCATTTTAATGCAATCTTTTAAACTCAAAATCAACTCCAAACGTCCACACTGAACAAAACATCACAATTTTATTGATTCACTGACTGAGTCCAAATCTCACTCTGACACCCAGGCTGCTGGGCTCAGGCAACCCTCTCGCCTCCACCTCCCAAAGTGCTGGGATAATGACGTGAGCCACCGCACCCAGCTGGTTTATTTATTTTCAAAA
This sequence comes from Carlito syrichta, assembly GCF_000164805.1. Taxonomy (NCBI): domain Eukaryota; kingdom Metazoa; phylum Chordata; class Mammalia; order Primates; family Tarsiidae; genus Carlito; species Carlito syrichta. Next base: position 30,892 of record NW_007252250.1, on the reverse strand, counting down.
TTAAAAAAAAAAAAAAAGGTCAGGCACAGTGACTTAAAACTGTAATCTCAGCACTTTGGGAGGCTGAGGTGAGAGGACTGCCTGACCTCAGGGGTTCGAGACCAGCCTGGGCAACTTGGTGAGGCCTTGTCTCTTCAATAAATAAAAAAATAAGCCGGGCATGGTTGCGTGCGCTTGTAGTTCCAGCTACTTGGGAGGATGAGGCAGAAGGATCGACGGAGTCCAGCAGGTCGAGGCTGCGCTGGCCGTGAGCGTGCCCCTGCACTCCAGCCTGGGTGATGGAGTGAGACTCTAACTCAAAAAAAGGAAAAAGTTCAACTTTGTTAAGGTGTCATTGACAAACAGAAACTGTATCTATTTAAGGTATACAACTTGATGCTTTGATATATGTACACGCTGTGAAACAGCCACCGCCATCAAGCTAACTGACACACCCATCACCTCACACCTTGTTTTTTTGGTGGTGAGAACAGTGAAGATCTACCCTCTCAGCAAAGTTCAAGTATACACCACAGTATTGTTGTCGTATTGGACAAATTATCTAACACCAGATGCCTTGGTTTCATTTACAAATAGGGGCATTTGGTTGGGAATGGTGGCTCACGCCTGTCTTCCCAGTACTTTGGGCTGAGGTGAGAGGACTGCTTGAGGCCAGGAGTTCAAGGCAAACCTGGGAAACAGTGAGATCTGCGTCTACCAAAACCTTTTTTTTTTGAGTTGGAGTCTCATTCCGTCGCCCAGACTGGAGTGCAGGGGCCGCTCCCAGCCACCGCAGCCTCGACCTGCTGGGCTCCGAAGATCCTTCTGCCTCAGCCTTCCAAGTAGCTGGAACTACAGGCGCGCACTACCAACCCCGGCTAATTTTTTATTTATTGTGGAGATGAGGTCTCACCAAGTTGCCCAGGCGGGTCTCGAATCCACCGGCTCAGGCAATCCACTCACTTCAGCCTCCCAAAGCGCTGGGATTACAGGTTGAGCCACCGAGCCTGGCTTGCCAAAAACTTTAAAATTAGGTGGGCATGGTGGTCCATGTCTGTAATCCCAGCACTTTTGGAAGCTGAGGTGGGAGGGTCGCTTGAGGCCAAGAGTTTGAGACCAGCCTGAACAATATGGTGAGACCTCATCTCTTTTGTTTTATTTTGTTTTTGAGTTGGAGTCTCACGCTGTTACCCAGACCGGATTGCCGTGGCATGCTCATGGCACCCACAGCCTCGACCTGCTGGGCTCAGGCCATCCTTCCGCCTCAGCCTTCCAAGTTGCTGGTTCTACAGGCATGCACTACCATGCCTGGCTAATTTTTTGATTTATTGTAGAGATGAGGGCTCACCAAGTTGTCCAGGTGGGTCTCGAACCCATGGGCTCAGGCAATCCTCTCACCCCAGCCTCCTAAAGTGCTGGGATTATAGGCATGAGCCACTGCCCCCAGCCGAGACCTCATCTCTTAAAAAAGTATATCAGCCGGACATGGTGGCTCTTGTCTGTAATCCCAGTACTGTGGGGGATGGAGGTGAGAGGCCTGCCTGAGCCCGTGGGTTCGAGACCAGCCTGGGCAACTTGGCGAGACCTTATCTCTATAATAAATCAAAAAATTAGCTGGGCATGGGGGTGTGGGCCTGTAGTTCCACTACTTGGAAGGCTGAGGCAGAAGCATCACCTGAGCCTGAGAGGTCGAGGCTAAGGCGGCCGTGAGCGTGCCACTGCACTCCAGCCTGGATGACAGAGTAAGACTCCGACTCAAAGAAAAGTATATGTATAATATATACATATATGTCTATATATAAATAAATATATGTATTTGTGGGGCATTGATCATGATAGGTTCATAGGTCTTTGTGTGGATCCAGCAAATTGATAAACGTCGTCAGTTTGGAACATACCTGGGAGCTGGTACTTTAACCCGGATTACAATGTAACGACTGTACTCGGTAACAAGCTTCCCACAGCGTAAGCCCAAGCTACTTTGTTACCAGGTCCTATCCTGAGCGCCCGCTAGGTCCCCTCTGCTGAACGCCAAAGACCATTGTCTCTTTCAACCATACCCATTTCATGGAGGGCGCTGAGGCACAGGACGAGAGGGGCGTTTACCTCCAGGGCCTCACATCCCTGGATGGCAGAACCAGGATTTGAACCCAGGCACCAGGGTGTGACACAGCCTGGCTCCCTCTCCTGCCGGGTGACTGTCGCCCTGTCTCTGTGAGCTTGGATCTCCGGGAAGTTCCCTAACCGGTGGGGGAGGGGGGCGGGGGGACCCCGGCCAGCCCCCACAGCCGGGACTCAGCCCGTCTCGACGCCAGTTTTCCTCCCTCCCCAGGAGTCTACCAGAAGCCCTCGCTCTCGGCCCAGCCCGGCCCCGCGGTGTCCCCGGGCGGGGACGTGACCCTGCACTGCCAGACGCCGCTGAGCTTTGACCAGTTTGCTCTGTACAAGGAGGGCGACGCCGAGCCCTACAAGAACCCCGAGAGGTGGTATCGCGCCAGCTTCCCCATCATCACGGTCACCGCCGCCCACAGCGGAACCTATCGCTGCTACAGCTTCTCCAGCGGGTCCCCGTACCTGTGGTCGGCCCCCAGCGACCCCCTGGAGCTCGTGGTCACAGGTGAGGGCGGTGCGGACCCAGCCTCCCCTCAGCCCTCCGGGTCCCGACGGCGGCGACTCCGAGGGGAGGGGCGCGGGGCGCGGTGGATGGAAAGCCGAGCGTGGGAGGAGGGGCCGTCTCCTGTTACCATGGTAGCAAAGCATCCAGACAGGCAGGGCGCCGCGCGCGCGCGCGGATCTGTCCTCCCCGCACTTTGGGAGGCCTCACGCCACGAGTTCGAGGTCAGCCTGGGCAACACAGTGAGACCTTGTCCCTACAAAAAATTAAAAATAAACTATATTATATATATGAAAAAAATCCCACAGAGTACCACAGGCCTACCAGCCCACAACTCAGATTTATTATTTTTATTTATTTATTTATTTTGAGTTAGAGTCTCACTCTGTCGCCCAGACTGGAGTGCAGTGGCCGCTCCCGGCCACCGCAGCCTCGACCTGCTGGGCTCCGGCGATCCCTCTGCCTCAACCTTCCGAGTAGCTGGAACTACAGGCGCGCGCTACCATACTCGGCTCATTTTGATTTTATTATAGAGATGAGGTCTCGCCAAGTTGCCCAGGCGGGTCTCGAACTCGCGGGCTCAGGCAATCCACTCACCTCAGCCTCCCAAAGGCAGGGGATTACAGGCTGAGCCACCAAGCCCGGCAACTCAGATTTATTTTATTTTATTGTAGCATTTTGGGGTACTAGTGAGGATTTGCTACATAAGTAGGCTGCAGGCAGGTGGAGTTTGGGCTTCTAGCTGGCTTTGTCTCCCCCTGATAGAGACCAGGCACCCAGTGTGTTGCCACGGCCCCCTCCCTCCCTTGCACTGTCCAGCGTCTGCTGATCTCACCCTGGTGCTTGTGGGACCGGTGTTCTGGGTTCACTTATGGGTGAGAACACGCAATATTCAGCTCTGTTTCCGTGATAGTCCGCCTAGTATGACGGTCTCCAGCTGCATACAGGTTGCTGCGACCGCCATGATTTTCTTCTTCTTGATGGCTGCATAGTATTCCATTGAACAGCAAAGATTTATGACATACTGTTCTGGGGGCCAGAGGTCCAGAATGGCTCTCACTGAGATAAGACACAGGCGGGGCCAGGGCCGGCTCCTTCTGGGGCTCTGGAGCAGTCCATCCTGCATCTTTTCCAACCCCCAGAGGCCACCTACATGCCCTGGCTTGCAGCTCTCCCTCCATCTTGGGCACCAGCAGGGTGAAGCATGCTTAAATTTTTTCTTTTCTGCTTCTTCTGTCTCCTTCTCCCATTTCTGAGGACGCCGTTGAGTACACACTCATCATCTAGTGTGTACTGTCACCTAGTGTTGGATAACAGGGACACACAGCTAGGAATGGTGGCTCACGCTTGTCATCCCAGCACTTTGGGAGGTAGAGACGAGAGGATGGCTGAGCCCAGGGGTTCGAGACCAGTCTGGGCAACATGGTGAGACCTCATCTCTACAATAAATGGAAAAATTAGCCTGGCCTGGTGGCACATGCCTGCAGTTCCAGCTACTTGGAAGGCCAAGGCAGAAAGATCACCTGAGCCTAGCAGGTCGAGGCTGCGGTGGCCGTGAGGGTGTCCCTGTACTACAGTTGGGTGATAAAGTGAGACTCCAACTCAAAAAACTCCCCAAACCAGAAAAAAACACAGGGACACTATTGTGATGAATTCATATGTCTTGTGAGGATTCAGTAACTGCTGTTACACTGAGCCTACCTGGACAAGCCCCCCATATCTTCTTTTTTGGAGTCTCTGTTGCCCAGGCTGGAACACAGGGGCATGCTCACGACCACTGCAGCCTTGACCTGCTGGGCTCAGGCGATCTTCCCGCCTCAACCTTCCAAGTAGCTGAGACCACAGGAGTGGGCCACCAGCCCAGCTAATTTTTTTTTTTTTGAGTTGGAGTCTCACTCTGTTGCCCAGACTGGAGTGCAGTGGCACATTCCTGGCCACCATAGCCTCGTCCTGCTGGGCTCTGGCGATCCTTCCACCTCAGCCTTCCAAGTAGCTGGAACTACAGGTGTGCACTACCATGCCTGGCTATAATTTTTTAAAATTTATTCATTGTAGAGATGAGGGCTTGTCAAGTTTCCCAGGTTGATCTCAAACCCCTGGGCTCAGGCAATCCTCTTGCCTTCTCTCCCAAAGTGCTGGGATGACAGGCGTGAGCCACTGTGCCCAGTCAATCCCCTCCCCCTCATCTCTAGACCCCATCCCTAGGGCCTGCTCATATGATCTAGAATTATCTCTGCACCTCAAGGACCTCAACTGAGCCACACCTGCAGAGTCTTTTCTGCCATGTGAAGCAGCATATTCATGGGTTTGGGTGACTCGTACCTGGACATGAGTGGGAGGCATCACGCTGTCCTCTACAGAGTCTATGAACTAAAAAAAAATTTTTTGAGTCAGGGTCTCGCTCTGTTACCCAGTCTGGGGTGTGGTGGCACGATCATAGCTATAGCAACCTGCTGAACTCAGGCAATCCTCCCGCCTCAGCCTCCTGAGTAATTGGGACCACAGACATGCACCGCCATGCCTGGCTACTTTTCTTTTTTTTAAGTTGGAGTCTCACTTTATTGCCCAGGCTGGAGTGCAGTTGCACACTCACAGTCATCGCAGCCTCGACCTGCTGGGATCAGGTGATCATCCTTCTGCCTCAGCCTTCCAAGTAGTTGGAACTACAGGTGTGCACTACCATGTTTGGCTAATTTTTTGGATGTATTGTAGAGACAAAGTCTCACCAAGTTGCCCAGGCTGGTCTTAAGCCCCCAGACTCAGGCAATCCTCTCGCCTCGACCTCCCAAAGTGCTGGGATGACAGGCTGAGCCACGGCACCTGGCCTGGCTGATTTTTTGATATATTGTAGAGACAAGGTCTGGCCAATTTTCCCAGGCTGGTCTTGAACTCCTGGGCTCAGACGATCCTCTCACCTCAGCCTCCTGAGTAGCTGGGACAGCAGGTGTGTGCTCCCCTGCTTGGCTAATTTTTTTTTTTATAGTTGTTGTAGAGACAATGTCTTTGTGTTGTGCAGGCTGGCCTGGAACTCCTGAGCTCAAGCAATTCTCTTGTCTCAGACTCCCAAAGTGCTGGGATGACAGGTGTGAGCCACCACGCCCAGTCTCAAAGTCTTTATTGGTGGAATCCAGCAGAACTCTGTTGATTGACATTTCTGTGCCTACCTGGGGTCAAGCCACTGCTCACCCCACACACATGGGTTTTCAACGCCCACAACTAATCCAGACTGGGCCTATCCTACCACCTAGTGGCTAATTTGAGACTCACACCTTTCTTTTTTCTTTTCTTTTTTTTTTTTTTTTTTTTTGAGTTGGAGTCTTTGTCGCCCAGACTGGAGTGCAGTGGCACGCTCCTGGCCACTGCAGCCTCGACTGCTGGGCTCAGGCAATCTTTCCACCTCAGCCTTCCAGGTAGCTGGAACTACAGGCATGCGCCACTATGCCCGGGTAATTTTTTAATTTATTGTAGCGACAAGGTCTTGCTATGTTGTCCAGGCTGATCTGAAACTCCTGGGCTCACTCAATCCTCCCGCCTGGGCCTCCCAAAATTCTGGGATTACAGGCATGAGCCACCATGCCCGGCTACTTTAGCTCTAAAATAGATTTTTTCGACACGCTATCCTAGCAAATGTCAGCATCTGAGAATATTACTTCTGTCTTTGTATTCTGTAAATAAAATAAAACAAAATAAAATTTATTTGAAATCACTTATATAGAAAAAAAATGTGTAAATGATAGCGTCTTTCGACTCATTTTCCAGGTGTGGAAATTGGGTCACAAAAACGTTACATTTGAAGCTGGGCGTGGTGGCTGATGCCTGTAATCTCAGCACTTTAAGAGGCCAAGGTGGGAGGACTGTTTGAGAACAGCCTGGGCAACATAGTGAGACCTCATCTCTACAAAAAAACAAACAAAACAAAACCCCCAAATCCCAAAATGTTTCATTATCTGCCAGGACCCACAGCAAACAGCGCACAGACTTCTCTCATTTTCTGGTTCCTCAGGTGCCTCTGTGACCCCCAGCCAGCCACCCACAGGACCACCTTCCTCCATACCAGGTAAGTCATGCAGGGTCAGCGCTGGTGCCCCGGGTATGAGGCACATGGACTCCTCCTCTCTTTCTCTCTCTGCCTCGATTTCTTGGTTTGTTTAACTTGCTGTGTCTTTCACACATTTGCTTCATTTTAGCCCCTCCTTCCTTTCTATTTCTGCCTGTGCAGAGGGCGTCCAGTGTAGACAGCTGTAAAAATGTGGTCCCCAACCTGCCCTCTGCGGATGGTTTAGAAGGTCTAACACGTAGACAAGAAATCTGGGCGGTGTGCTAAACCAGAGCATCCTGGACTCCGTTTCTTTTTCTTTTTCTTTCTTTCTTTCTTTCTTTCTTTCTCTCTCTCTCTCTCTCTCTCTCTCTTTCTTTTTTTTTTTGAGTCAGAGTCTCACTCTGTTGCCCAGGTTGAAGTGCAGTGGCACGCTCATGGCCACCATAGCCTCTACCTGCTGTGCTCAAGTGATCCTTCTGCCTCAGCCTTCTAAGTAGCTGGAACCACAGCCATGTGCCACAGTGTCCGGTTATTTTTTTGGATTTTTTTTTGTAGAGACGAGGTCTCACCATGTTGCCCAGGCAGGTCTCGAACTCCTGGACTCAGGCAATCCTCTCACCTCTGTCTCCCAAAGTGCTGATATGCTAGGCTGAGCCACTGCGTCCTCTGAGTCTCTGGTTCCATTGGTCAGAAGTTCTCGAACTTTTGTGGGCATAAGAATCTCCTGGCAAGCTGGGAGATGGAGGCGAAAGGATTGCCTGAGTCCAGGAGTTCAAGACTCGCCTGGGCAAAATGGTGAGACCTCGTCTCTACAAAAAAATTAAAAAAAAAAGAATTAGCTGGGCTTTGTGGTGCATGCCTGTGATTCCAGTTCCTTGGAAGGCTGAGGTGGAAGGATTGCCTGAGCCCAGCAGATTGAGGCTGTGGTGGCCGTGAGTGTGCCACTGCACTCCAGCCTGGGCGTCAGAGTGAGACTAAAGAAAGTGGAAATAGGCCAGGCACGGTGACTCAAGCCTGTAATCCCAGCACTTTGGGAGACCGAGGCAAGAGAATTGCCTGAGCTCAGGGGTTCGAGATCAACCCAGGCAACTTGGCAAGACCGTGTCTCTACAATAAATCCATGGTAGTACGCGCATGTGGTTCCAGCTACTTGGAAGGCTGAGGTGGAAGGATCGCTAGATCCCAGCAGGTTGAGCCTGCAGTGGCTGGGAGCGTGGCACTACATTCCAGCCTGGGTGATGGAGTTAGATTCCAACTAAAAAAAAAACAACAAACAGAAAAACAAGGGTACCTGCATAATCAACATTTGTATACCTAACCCTGAGTTGTACCCCACACCTTTATAATAATAATAAAAAAAGAATGAGGAAACAACCCAAATGTCCTTCAACTGATGAATGGACCCGCTTCCTACTAAGCCACTGAGAAACTGAAGAGAAACATTAGGACCTTTTGAATTTCCTTCTGCTCAGCGTCCTTGGCATGTGTGTCTAATAGAGGGGTTTAGGAAGACCAGATATCCCAGAAGAGGTTTGGGGACTAGGGACCCACTGGGAATACCTGACGTTATTTCCTTTCTTTTTTGGAGTTGGGGTCTCACTCTGTTGCCCAGGCTGGAGTACAGTGGCACGCTCATGGCCACTGCAGCCTCCTTCTGCCTCAGATTTCTGAGTCATTGGGACTACAGGCATGCACCACCATACTGGGTAATTTTTTTTTTTTTTTTAGTTGGAGTCTCACTTTGTCACCCAGGCTGGAGTGCAAGTGGCACCATCATGGCCACCACAACCTCGACCTGCTGAGCTCAGGCCATCCTTCTGCCTCAGCCTTCCAAGTAGCTGGAACCACAGTTGTGCGCCATCCTGCCCAGCTAATTTTTCTTGGTTGATTGTAGAGATGAGGTCTTGCCAAGTTACTCAGGCTGGTCTCGAACCCGTGGGCTCAGGCAATCCTCTCGCCTCAACCTCCCAAAGTGCTAGGATTATAGGTGTGAGCCACCACGCCCGGTCCAGGTGAATCCTTTAATTATTTTGTAGAGATGAGGTCTCACTATGTTGCCCGAGCTGGTCTTGAACCCTGGGCTCAAAGAATTCTGCCTTGGGCTTCCAAAGTGTTTGAGATGATGGGATCAGCCCCTACATCTGGCCTCTGACGCTATTTCTCTTCCTTATGATCCTTCTTAGAACCCCCAGGAGCCTCCAGCCAACCGACTACCTCACCCATGAGCAAAGCCCCCACCACGAGTGAGTAGCCAGGCACTTCACGCTCAGCCAGAAGGAGTGTGAGGAGGGGCTCCCTGTTCCATGATCTTGACTCGTATAGGCTTTAATGCACCTGACTAAACCTCTGTCTCTTTCCACAAAAGTCCTCCATTGGAAGCTAGAGGGAGGGGCGGAGGGGGGGGGTGCCCTGAGGTTGGGAAGAGGAGCATTCTGGGAAATGTGGGTGTTTCAAAGATGGTGGAGCCGAGGCTACGATGGGAAGACAGATGGGAAGACCGTCACCCACCCACCCAGCCCTGCATACTGCTCTCAGGGTCAAGCCCAAGATCATCCCACTTGGCTCTGGCCCAGTTTTTTTTTTTGAGCCAGGGTCTCACTCTGTCACCCTGGCTGGAGCGCAGTGGCACAAGCATGGCTCACCACAGCCTTGACCTCCTGGGCTTGGGTGATCCTCCCTCCTCAGCCTCCAGAGTAGCTGGGACTACAGGTGAGTAGCCACCACGCCTAGCTAATTGTTGTACTTTTTTTAGAGATGGGGTGTCGCTGTGTTGCCCAGTCTGGTTTTGAACTCCTGGGCTCAGGCATTCCTCCCACCTCAGCCTCCTGAGTAGCTGGACTACAAGTGTGTGCACCACGTCGCCTGCTTATTTAATTTTTTTTTTTTGTAGAGATGAGGTCTTGCTATGTTGCCCAGGCTGGTCTCGAACTCCTGGGCTCAAGTGATACTCCCATCTCAGCCTCCCAAAGCACTGGGATCACAGGTGTGCACTGCTGTGCCTGGCCAAGAACACTTTGCCCTTTTTTTAATTGGTGGCTTCCCCTGCCCTTTCTCAGTGTCATGTGGGCTAGCTACTAAAGCAATTTCTACAGTGTATTAAAATGAGCACTTTGCTTCCTGACCCCTTCCAGAATCTGGAAACACCACATGGACAGTGTGTGATTAATATGTTGGTCCCCATAAGCCAGCACATGGCTGAGTATGTGGCACATCTCAGAAAACACTTGAGAAACAAGAGAGCTATACAAGGGGAACTCAAAAAACCCAGAATGTATTCATTAAAAACTGTGCATTGGCTGGGCATGGTGGCTCATGCTTATAAGCCTAGCAGTTTGGGAGGCTGAGGTGAGAGGATTGCTGAGTCCATGGGTTTGAGACCAGCCTGGGCAACTTGGGAAGACCTCATTTCTATAATATATCAAAAAATTAGGCAGACATGGTGGCGTGTGCCTGTAGTTCCAGTTACTTGGAAGGCTGATGCGGAAGAATCGCCTGAGCCCAGCAGGTTGAGGCTGTGGTGGCCATGAGTGTGCCACTGCATTCCAGCCTGGGCAACAGAGTGAGACTGACTAAAAAAAAAAGTTTGAGTGCGATGGCTCACACCTATAATCCCAGCACTTTAGGAGACCGAGGTGAGAGGATTGCCTGAGCCCACAGGTTTGAGACTAGCCTGGGCAGCTTGGTGAGACCTCATCCCTACAATAAATTAAAAAATTAGCCCGGCATGGTGGTACGTGCCTGTCATTCCAGCTACTTGGAAGGATCACCTGAACCCAGCAGGTCAAGGCTGCGGTGGCCATGAGCAGTGCGTCACTGCACTCCAGCCTGGGCAACAGAGTGAGACTCCAACTAAAAAAACCTCAAAACAACAACAAAACAAAAACAAAAACAAAAACAAAAACAAATTGCTGAACACTCAGTGAGGAGTAGACAGGTGCGCTCACAACTTACCCATCATGAAATTGGCAGATGCATTGAAAGAATCTCCAGCTGGGCTCGGTGGCTCAGCCTGTAATCCTGTGCCTTTGGGAGGCTGAGGTGAGTGGATTGCCTGAGCCCGCGGGTTCGAGACCCGCCTGGGCAGCGAGACCTCATCTCTACAATACATCAAAAAATCAGCTGGGCGT
>NW_007252250.1:18886-20109 GCF_000164805.1 Carlito syrichta | reverse complement strand
AGGCTGCGGTGGCCGGGAGTGGCCACTGCACTCCAATCTGGGCAACAGAGTGAGACTCCAGCTCAAAAAAAAAAAAAAAGAATCTCCAAAAAAGTTCACTGAAGCCAAACACAACTTCTCACAACCACACTAGCTGGTCCACGTTTGCCGATGGGTTTCTAGAACACTCACCTAGTGGGAGGAGCCTGGACTACACAGGCCCCACCGTCCAGAAGATATTCCAGGTGTTTTTGGATTTCCCCCTCGTATGTCAAACACTGTGCTACTACCATTATTCTTTTTTTTTTTTTTTGAGTTGTAGCTGGGATGGCAGCTACCATGCCTGGCTCATTTTTTGATTTGTTGTAGAGATGAGGTTTTGCCAAGTTGCCCAGGCACGTCTCACAGGCAATCCTCTCACCTTGGCCTCCCAAAGTGCTGGGATTACAGGCATGAGCCACCGTGCCCAGTCATTATTATTCTAGTTTTCATGTCAGCCTATAAGTGATATCACTGATTTCATTTGACAGATGGGAACATCGGCTCACAGATGTGGTCAGATGCCCCCCTCTAATAAGTGAGGGGCGTGGGTTCCAGCCTGGACAGCCCAACTCTATAGTTCATGCTCTTCTTAAACGTTGAGCAATTCTGCCTCCCAAGTGTGTGTGTTCAGGGAAGAAGAGTCTCGGGGCAGGGGAGACGGTCCCATGTATTCGGACTTAGCCTTTCTTTGGTTCACAGACACTCCTAGGAATATCACCGTCAGCCCACGGGGACCAGGTGCTCCGATTGGTGAGTGAGTGGCCCTCTCCAGATCCCTCCTTTCTCACCCCTGTTCCTTTACCCAAAGCAGACTGGACTCCTTTTCATGGGCAGGAGTCAAGGCTCTGTGATCTCAGGATTGGGTGTTAAGAGGAGGTGGGGTGGAATGTCAGGATATGGAGTTCAGAATGAGGAACAAAGACTGGGTGGGGCCCAGGTGCAGAGGCTCACACCTATGATCCCAGCACTTTGGAAGGCCAAGACGGGAGGATCGCTGGAGCCCACGAGTTTGAGACCAGCCTGGGCAACACAGCGAGACCTCATGTCTACAAAAAATTTCAAAAACGATTATCCGTGTGTGCGGGGGGCCAGCCCCTGCAAGTTTTGGGGAGTCCCTTGGAAGATGTGGTGGCGTCGGCGATTCTGTAGAGATAGATATTAAAAGAAAGAAAGATGGAAGGATAGATATAAAGAGGAAGAAA
>NW_007252250.1:10370-18283 GCF_000164805.1 Carlito syrichta | reverse complement strand
CAAAAACTTCGATAGTAGAAAGTGGAGACGATGAAAATTCTTAAAGTTAACTATATTCTTATAAAACCTAAAAATATTATGATTGATTATGTATGAACTAACATGATTCGTAGCATGACCTATTCTACAATACCTTCTATGAATAAAATAAATTCAATTTCTATAATAGGTAGAAAAGAGACCTTACACTAACTGTAGCTAAAGCCGGCCCAAAAGAATGCAGCCCAGTCCAAAGTACATGCTGGGCTCTCAGGAATGTGGCCCAGCCCAAACTCTGTGCTGGGCCACTCTCGAAAATCATCTTCACCATTGAAAAGCTGCAAACAGCTCTCCCTAAGTATATACTAATTCTATAAATATTCTTTTAAATCTTATAAAGAAGCTTGTACCGTATAAAAGGCTCCCAAATGTGACCTGAATTTGAATTATATCTAATACCTAGGCCGAAACCGCAGTTTATGGGAAACAGGAACAATGGGTTTCTAGAGTCAGCTATGCCTGTCACAGTCACAGAGTCTTCAGCTTAGGCCAGCAGAGTTCCTTTAGGTTGTTCTTGTGCTGCATGGCAAAAGGGTGAGGAAAATGGGGTCTACGGCTCTCGAACACGTCCTAGCGGTCTCGAGGTCCACGGCCCTCCCTGATCCCTAACGCTCAGTGGGCCTCCGTGGCCGGCTCCCAACACGTGTGTGGTGGCATGTGCCTGTAGTCCCAGCTACTTGGAAGGCTGAGGTGGGAGGATCACCTGAGCCCAGCAGGTCAAGGCTGCAGTGGCCATGAGCGTGCCACTGCATTCCAGCCTGGGTGACAGAGTGAGACTCCAGCTCAAGGAAAAAAAAAAAAAAAATATATATATATATGTATATAAGGCTGTGTGCAGTGACTCAAGCCTGTCATCCCAGCACTTTGGGAGGCTGAGGTAAGAGGATTGCTTGAGCTCAGGAGTTCGAGACCAGCCTGAGCAACATGGCAAGACCTTGTCTCTACAATAAATCAAAAAATTAGCTGGGCATGATGGCACACGCCTGCGGTTCCAGCTACTTGGGAGGCTGAGGTGGAAGGATCGCCTGAGCCCAGCAGGTCGAGGCTGCAGTGGTCATGAGCATGCCACTGCCCTCCAGCCTGGGCAAGAGTGAGACTCCAACTCAAAAAAAAAAAAAAAAAAGGAAGAAAATGGTCAGCCAGCTCTGACTCTTGGTCGGGCAGGCAGGGATATGGGGTCTCTGATTAGGGAGTAGCAACAAGGACCCAGGATGCAACGTTGCCAACTACCCTCACCTTTCTCCCCCCAGGCCCTGCCCATCAGCGCTACATCGAAGGCAATCTGGTCCGGATGGGCCTTGGCGCCGTGATCCTGGTACTTCTAGCAGGACTTCTGGCTGAGGATTGGCACAGTAGGAAGAGACCCCTGACATGCAGGGTCAGGGCTGTGCACCGGCCACTGCCCCCGCTCCCACAGGCCCGGAGGCCACACACGGGGCAGGACGGAGGTCAACCAGATGGCTGCAGCCACTAGCACCCAGGGATGGTCTCCAAGAATCAGATCCTGGGAGCGGGAACGCAAGGCATGCTTGTGGCGACCACCAGGGTAGAGACAGAGGCTGTGGGAAGGAGGCCATGGGCCTCGTCTGGGTGCCGGATCAAATTGTTGAGGTGGGGGTCTCAGAGTGGGGACCCCCAAAACATGGAATTTATTTATAAAAAATTGTATATTTATTCTTCCATGTTAAGCTTCAGTTGCCTTCCAAGGACTCTTCGTTTGATGCAATACACCAATCTGACACTTTTTCTACTATGCAAAACAGTTTTGAGCTTGTCAATTTTGTTTTTTGAGTTGAAGTCTCACTCTGTCACCCAGACTGGAGTGCAGGGGCACCCTCATGGCCACCGCAGCCTCAACCTGTTGGGCTTAGGTGATCCTTCCGTCTCAGCCTTCCAGGTAGCTGAAACTACAAGCACATGCCACCACACCCGGCTAATTTTTAAATTTACTGTAGAGAGGATGTTTCACCATGTTGCTCAGGTTGGTCTCGAACTCCTAAGCTCAGGCAATACTCTCTGTCTTCCAAAGTGCTGGGATTGCAGATGTAAGCCACCAGAGCTTGTTAATTTTGATGCCTTTTAGGACTTCTGTCATTTTTGGTTTCACCTCTTCCACACTGGCAAAACAGGTTTCCCTTTTAGGACTTTTCCCATTGGGGAAACAACAACAAAAAAATAACTCGTGGCAAGATCAGGTGAAGAGGGAGGGTGGGACACGGGGGTCTTGCCATTTTTGGTCAAAAACTGCTGAACGCTCAGTGCAGGGTGGGCAGGTGCACTTGTCAATCACTCAACAGGAAAAGAGAAAACATGTTGAAAGAATCTATAAAAAAAGCCAGGTGTGGTGGCTCACGCCTGTAATCCCAGCACTTTGGGAGGTTGAGGTGAGAGGAGCTCCTTGGAAGGCTGAGGCGGAAGGATTGCCTGGACCCAGCAGGTTGAGGCTGCAGTGGCCGTGAGCGTGCCCCTGCACTCCAGCCTGGGCAACAGAGTGAGAGACTCCGACTCAAAAAAAAAAAAAAAAAAAAATCTGTAAGAAAAAAATTCACTGAAGCAGAACGCAGCCTCTCACAACAACACTAGCTGGTACACCAATGCCGATGGGTTCCTAGAACACTTACCTAGCCGGGGAAGCCTGTTCTACAAGAAGCCCACCTGTCAGAAGGTGATTGTTTTTTGGGGGGTCCCTCTTATATCTGACTCTATCAAAAGCTTTCTACGTTTAGGGCAAAAGGATCCAGCGGAGGCCTAAGCCTTGTCCCTGATGTGTGTGGGTGTTGGACCACCGTCCTGGTCTCCTTCAGCCCTTCCTGGCAGGGGGTTCAGGCTGATCACTAACATTCCAGGCCTCATAGCCAACTCTGTGCCTTCCTGTGTGTGAAACCCTCCATGATTCCTTCCTGCCCTCGGGTTATCTGATTGTCCCCAAACCTGACCCTCACCCTGACTCCTTCTTCAGCCGCAGACTCACACACCTCCTTTTGGGTTTTGGAATGGCTGGTTCTTTCAGGCAGTTGAATGTGTCATTCCTTTTCATTAGTGTTAGGACGCACTCCCAGCAATGCCTCCAAAATGTTAGGTCAGACCATATTTATTTAGAGTTGGGGGGCACACTTTGTCATCCAGGCTAGAGGGCAACGGCATGCTCACGGCCACTGCAGCCTCGACCTGCTGGGCTCAGGCCATCCTTCTGCCTCAGCCTTCCAAGTAGCTGGAATTACAGGCACGCACCTCCACGCCCAGCTGATTTTTAGATGTATTGTAGAGACGAGGCCTTGCCAAGTTGCCTAGGCTGGTCTCAGACCCGTGGGCTCAGGCAATCCTCTCACCTCAGCCTCCCAAAGTGCTGGGATTATAGGCTTGAGCCACCGTGTCCGGTGGAAAACATGGTGTATTTAGAAAAAAAAGACCTCCCCATAGCAGGGGAGGGGGCCAAAGCTTGGGGAAATATGGTGGCCGTAGCTCAAAGAGCCACTGGGCCCAACCAGAGCTTAGCAAGGCAATGGCAAATGGCTGCTTGAGGTCTAATGCTTTTCAACCTTCCCTTTGATGGGGGCACGTCATTAAGGTGACTAGTGGTGGTCTATGTCACATCCTCATGAAGGGGCAGGTAAGCGCATGTACTGACCTCAAGAAGATGGACAGCAGGCAGATTGGCGGGCTAGTCATGGGACTTGCTATGGTGATAGGGTCTGCCATGAAGGTCATTAGGTTAACTTGTTTCTTATGCAAATACTTGAAATAGAAAAGCTAATTAGTACAAAACAAGCTGGGGAGGGGTTGTAAGACTAGGATAAACAGTTGCTTCTGAGAAACCGGTTCTGTCCTTGGCTGGTGATTAGAGGGTAAGTTAAGTGCACTGCTAGAAAAACATGACAACCGGGCTCCATGGCTCAGCCTGTAATCTGAGCTTTGGGAGGCCGAAGTGAGTGGATTGCCTGAGCCCGCGGGTTTGAGATCCGCCTGGGCAACTTGGCAAGACCTCATCTCTACAATAAATCCAAAAATTAGCCGGGCGTGGTAGCGCATGCCTGTAATTCCGGCTCTTGGAAGGCGGAGGCGGAAGGATCGCCGGAGCCCAGCAGGTCGAGGCTGCGGTGGCCGGGAGCGGCCACTGCCCTCCAGTCTGGGCGACAGACAGAGACTCCAACTCAAAAAAAAGGAAAAACATGACAAATCTCAGCAATGTTACAATGGCTGCCCTTGGCTCTATTGACTCCATCTTGTGTCCTTTCAATGACTATCTAATAATAACGATAACCAGCATGTCAATGGCTTCTCCCCATGTTAGAAAAAGAGTTCATGCTGGTGCAGTGGCTCACGCCTATCATCCCAGCACGTTGGGAGGAAGAGGCAAAAGGATTGCCTGAGCCCGTGGGTTCGAGACCAGCCTGGGCAAATTGGCAAGACCTTGTCTCTACAATAAATAAAAAAATATTAGCCGAGAGTGGTAGAATGCGTCTGTAGTTCCAGCTACTTGGAAGACTGAGGCTGAAGGATTGTCTGAGCCCAGCAGGTTGAGGCTGCGGTGGCCGTGAGTGTGCCCCTGCGCTCCAGGCTGGGTGACAGTGAGACTCTGACTCAAAAAAAAAAAATTTAATTAAAAAGCTATTCAGAGCAAAGACATGGACATAGATGAGAAACATCAAAACACCCCAGGGTCCAAATACTGCAGGGTGGGTAGGAGAAGCCCTCTGGCAAGGAACACTGAGCAGACAGCTGCCCTGAGGTCAAGAGATGCCAGAGCCAAGCAAAGACTAGAAGGTCAATAGAAGTCAACACAGCCATGCATGGTCACCTTTGTTTTTCCTGGGCTAAGTTCTCCCCAGAAATGGTATCTTCTCTCTGTTTTGTCAGAGTCCGTTAGTAAATACAGCAACAAAGCCGGGCTCGGTGGCTCAGCCTGTAATCCCCGCACCTTTGGGAGACGGAGGTGAGGGGATTGCCTGAGGGTCATGTTCTACATGGAGTGAGAGGTGGCTGAGACCCATCTGGGCAACTTGGCGAGACCTCATCTCTACAATAAGCCAAAAATTAGCCAGGCATGGTAGTGCACGCCTGTAGTTCCAGCTATTCAGAAGGCTGAGGTGGAAGGATCGCCAGAGCCCAGCAGGTCGAGGCTGTGGTGGCCGGGAGCGTGCCACTGCATTCCAGTCTGGGCGACAGAGTGAGACTCCAACTCAACAAAACAAAACAAAACAAACAAAATAAATACAGCATCAGCCAGGTGCAGTGACTCATGTCTGTAATCCTGGCACTTTGGGAGGTGGAGGCAAGAAGAATGCCTGAGCCCACGGGTTTGAGACCAACCTGGGGAACATGGTGAGACCTTTTCTCTACAATAAATAAAAAATTAGCTGGGCGTGGTGGCGCACACCTGTGATTCCAGCTACTTGGAAGGCAGAGGTGGAAGAATCACCTGAGCCCAGCAGTTTGAATGCAGTGGACTTGAGCGTGCCACTGGACTCCAGTCTGGGTGACAGAATGAGACTCCGACTCCAAAAAAACAAAAACCAAAAAAGCTATTCAGATGGGCACATGCCTGTAACCCCAGCGCTTTGGGAGGTGGAGGTGAGAGGATTGCCTGAACCCAGGAGTTTAAGACCAGCCTGGGCAAGTTGGTGAGATCTTGTCTCTACAATAAGTCAAAAAAAGTAGCTAAGTGTGGTAGCGTGCACCTGTAATCCCAGATACTTGGAAGACTGAGGCGGAAGGATCACCGGAGCCCAGGAGGTTAAGGTTGTGGTGGCCGAGTGAGGCTCTGACTTGAGAAAAAGAAAAAGTGATGCCAGAGCTGAACTTGGACTGGAAGGTCAACAGAAGTCCCACATGGTCACCGTTGTCTTTCCTGGGCTAAATTCTCCCCAGATATGGTATCTCCTAAGTTTTATCAGAGCCCATTAATAAATACGATGTCATTTATGCATGCTCTCACCTTTATTTCTCTCAATACACCCGTGCTACCAATATGTCATACACACCAAGGTTAAGTGTCTTGTGCATGGTCTAGGTAAGTGAAAGGCAGAACTGAGGTCAAAGAAGACATCTCCTGGCTCACAGGACAGTCACCAACACTCTGAAGGTCCACGAAGTCCTTGGAGCACGGATCAACCCAGGGAGCTCAGAAGACGAAGTCCAGAGAAGACGGCCTTTTGCCCCCGGGGTCTCGAGTGTCCCCATCAATTGTCAGTTGAGGGTTGCTTTCTTTGATCTCTTTCAGAAGCTTCTGGATCTCAGCATCTGATTTATCTATTTTCAGCCTGAGGTATAATGGGGTGAAGAAAAGTGTTCTTGTTGCTTCAAGGAGATTCCTTTCAAATTCCCAAGGGCCTGAATGTCTCACCCATTAAGGATACCCAGAACCTTTCTTGATTATTCTAGGCTGCAAAATAGGGTTCTGAAATGATTTGACGAGGGAAAAGGTAACATCAGGTGACAGCGTAATGGTGTAAAGCTGCAGTGCAGTGGGAGATGCCGGGGACGAGGGTCATGTTCTACATGGAGTGAGAGGTAGAAATCATGCAGACGCCTGTGAATCAGCCCTGACACCTACCTGCCTGCTGCATAATCCCCTCTGGCAGTTTCTATTTGGTGGACCCAGGGATACCAGTTATTTTTTATTTATATTGTTTTTATTTTTTGAGTCGGAGCCTTACTCTGCCACCCAGGCTGGAGTGCAGTGGCACGCTCAGGGCCACCGCAGCCTCGCCCTGCTGGGCTCAGGGATCCTTCCACCTCAGCTGGAACTACAGGTGTGTACCACACCCGGATGATTTTTTTAGAGTTGGAGTCACACTCTGTCACCCAGGCTGCAGTGTAGTGGCACTCTCACGGTTACCCCAATGTTGACCTGCTGGGCTCAAGCGATCCTTCCACCTCAGCCTTTTTTTTTTTGAGTTGGAGTCTCACTCTGTCACCCAGACTGGAGTGCAGTGGCCGCTCCCGGCCACCGCAGCCTCAACCTGCTGGGCTCCGGCGATCCTTCTGCCTCAGCCTTTCAAGTAGCCGAGAATATAGGCATGCGCTACCATGCCCGGCTGATGTTTTGATTTATTGTAGAGATGAGGTCTCGCTGCCCAGGCGGGTCTCGAACCGCAGGCAATTCACTCACTTCAGCCTCCCAAAGGCACAGGATTATAGGCTGAGCCACCGAGCCCCGCTTCACCTCAGCCTTTCAAGTAGCCAGAACTACAGGCATGCGCTACCACACCTGGTTAATCTTTTATTTATTGTAGAGATGAGCTCAGGCAATCCTCTCACTTCCACCTCCCAAAGTGCGGGGATGACAGGTGTGAGTCATTGTGCCCGGTCAATGACAGCCTCATTTTAAAGATTTACTTTGTGGTAACCATATTTAGCCATGGGTACATGGAAATTGAGGGCAGGAAGGGGAGGGGAGAGGGAATCATTAAAGCAAAGTGTCTAATAGGAGACCTATGTTGGGTGTGGTGACTCATGTCTATAATCTCAGCACTTTGGGAGGCCAAGGCAGGAGGATTGCTTGAGCCCAGGAGTTCTAGAACAGCCTGAGCAACATAGCAAGACCTCATCTTTACAAAAAAAAAAATATCAGCCGTGTGTGTGTGGGGGGGACAGTCCATGCCTGTAGTTCCAGCTACTTGGGAGGCTGAGGCAGGAGGATCTTCTGAGCCCAGGAGGTAGCGGCTGTGGTGAGCCATGATCGTGCCACTGCACTCCAGGCTGGGCAACAGAGTAAGACTCCCCCACTCAAAAACAACCACCAAGCTGGGCTCGGTGGCTCAGCCTGTAATCCCCCACCTTGGGAGGCTGAGTTGAGTGGACTGCCTGAGCCCGCGGGCTCAAGACCTGCCCGGGCAACTTGGTGAGACCTCATCTCTACAATAAATCAAAAA
>NW_007252250.1:5038-10067 GCF_000164805.1 Carlito syrichta | reverse complement strand
AGACTCCAACTCAAAAACAAACCAACCAACCAACCAAACAAACAAACAAACAAACAAAAAAACCAAAAACAACCATCATGGGCCAGGTGTGGTGGCTCATTCCTATAATCCCAGTACTTTGGGAGGCTGAGGTGAGAGGATTGCCTGAACCCACAGGTTTGAGACTAGCCCAGGCAAGACCTCATCTCTACAATAAACAAAAAAATTAGCTGGGTATGGTGGTGCATGCCTGTAGTTCTGGCTACTTGGAAGGTGGAGATGGAAGGATGGCCTGAGCCAGCAAGTCGAGGCTGCAGTGGCTGTGAATCTGCCCCTGCACTCCAGCCTGGGTGACAGAGTAAGACCCCCACTCAAAAACCATCACCACCACCACCACTACCCAATTCCTGTGTTGTTCTTCCCTAAAACCGATGATCACAGAGAGTGTCCGATGGGAGCCGAGGCCCCTACCTGAGTGTCTGGAGGGGGCCGCTCTGGTGTCTCAGGGCTTCACACAGTGTTGTGATTCCACTGGACCCCAAAAAATTCTGGCTCAGGTCCAGCAAGACAAGGCTCCGGTTGCTGCTGAGGGCGGAGGCGAGGTCTGCACAGCTGAAGGGAGTGATGAAACAGCCCCGCAGCCTTGTGGGTGAGACAGAAATCCGCTTGTTACTTCACCCAGTGCTGACAGACACGGTCCCCCATGCCAGGCACATGTGTGGGTGTAGAAGGATCCACACAGCAGTGAGAATCTCTAAGCCAGCTGAACTCAGGGGCTCACGTCTGTCATCCCAGCACTTTGGGAGGCCGAGGTGGGAAGATCACTGGAGCCCAGGAGTTCGAGACTAGCCTGGACAACACAGGGAGACCTCTTCTCTATATAAAATTAAAAAATTAGCCGGGCAGCCAGGTGTGGTGACTCAAGTCTGTCATCCCAGCACTTTGGGAGGCCGAGGCAAGAGGATTGCTCACGGGTTTGAGACCAGCCTGGGCAACTTGGTGAGATCTCGTCTCTACATTAAATCAAAAAAATTGGCCGGGCGTGGTGGCGCACGCCTGTGATTCCAGCTACTTGGAAGGCTGGGGCAGAAGGATCACCTGAGCCCAGCAAGTCGAGGCTGTGGTGGCCATGAATGTGCCACTGCACTCCAGCCTGGGTGACAGAGTGAGACTCCTATTCCAAAAAAAAAAAAAAAAAAATTAACTAGGCATGGTGGTACACACCTGTAGTCCCAGCTACTTGGGAGGCTGAGTCAGGAGGATTGCTGAGTCCAGGAGGTTGAGGCTGCAGTGAACCATAATCATGCCACTGCATTCCATCCTGGGTGATGGAGTGACTCGGACTCAAAAAATAGATGAATACATTCTTGATAGACTATTCCTGGGAATTAGCAGGTGGGATCTGCTGCTATGCTGATATTTCTTTCTTTCTTTCTTTTTGAGTCGAAGTCTCCTCTGTTGCCCAGGCTGGAGTTCAGGGGCATGCTCACGGCCACCACAGCCTCAACCTGCTGGACTCAGGCCATCCTTCCACTTTAGCCTTCCAAGTAGCTGAAACCACAGGTGTGTGCCCACCACGCCTGGCTAATTTTTTGATTTGCTGTAGAGACGAGGTCTCACCAAGTTTCCAGGAGGGTCTCGAACCCCTGAACTCAGGCAATGCTCTCGCCTCTGCCTCCCAAAGTGCTGGGAGGCTGCGCTGCTCTTTCATCCCAGGTACAGATTAAAGTTTGGAGAAGCAGAACTCACCACAGATATCTTAGGTGACACAGTGGGTCCTTCAGAGCCTCACACAGAAAGCTCAGCCCGGTGATGCCTATGCGGTTCAGCCCTAGGTCCAGGTGGGTCAGGCTCGACTGTTGCTGGAGAAGCTTCGAGAGTTGGCCGCAGCCGTTGTTGGTTATGTTGCAGCACCACAACCTAGAAACCAGCCGTGTGAAGGGGAAACAGACAAAGACCCCAGCCCGTCAGCCCTTCCCAGGGAATGTGCCCAAACCAAGATCTCTGACCTCGGGCCAAGGTTTTTATTTACTTACGACTTGGGGTCTCCCTATGTCTCCCAGTCTGGATGGCAGTGACACGATCATGGCTCACTTCAGCCTCAACCTCCTGGGCTCAAGTGATCCTCCTGCCTCAGCCTCCTGAGTAGCTGGGACTACAGGGGTGCACCACCACACTTGGCTAATTTTGTTTTCTTTTTTGTACAGACGAGGTCTCACTATGATGCCCAGGTTGGTCTTGATCCCCTGGGCGCAAGCCATCCTCCTGCCTTGGCCTCCCAAAGTGCTGAGATTACAGGCATGAGTTGCCGGGCCCAGTCAAGCTTATGTTACATAGTTCTAAGAACACAGATTTCATAAAAAAAAAAAAAAAAAAAAGTCAGCCCTGGTCAGGTGAGGTGGCTCACACCTATAATTCCAGCACTTTGGGAGGCAAAGGTGAGAAGACTGCCTGAGCCCATGACTTCAACATCAGCCTGGGCAACTTGGCGAGACCTCATCTCTACAATAAATTAAAAAATTAGCCAGATGTGGTGGTGTACACCTGTAGTTCCAGCTGCTTGGGAGGCTGAGCCAGAAGGATCACCTGAGTCCAGCAGGTCAAGGTTGCAGTGGCCGTGAGCATTCCACTGCACTCCAGCCTGGGTGACAGACTGAGAATCTGACCCACCCCCCCCAAAAGAGTCAGGTTTGGAAACCAGTTACATCCTCCAAATCTCTATAGAATGTTAATATAAAATATAAAAATATCAAAGTATAAATCATATGCTTTTTTCTATTACCATCTTCCTGGGTGTCCCCAATTGTAACAATCATCATCATTCTAGGGGCTATTTAGAGGAATTAATAAGGGTTCGTTAACTGCCCTACTTGGGCCAGGTGCAGTGTCATCCCAGCACATTGGGAGGTAGAAGAAGGGAGGATTGCTTAAGCCCAGGAGTGTGAAGCCAGACTGGGCAACATAGCAAGACCTTGTCTTTACAAAAAATAAAAAATTAGCCAGGCATGGTGGTGTGTGTCTGTAATCCCAGCTATTCAGGAGGCTGAGGCAGGAGGATCACTTGAGAGTCCAGGAGGTTGAAGCTACAGTGAGCCATGATGGTGAGTGAGACTGGGACCCAGCCTACACTCCAGCCTGAGTGACAGAGGGAGACCCCGACTCAAAAAACAACACCCCCCCAACCTGTTCTACTTGACTCCAGAGGGTATGTGGGCATGCACACTGACACGCACAAGCAGCCCACAGGGACTTACACCAGGGTTTGCAGTTGACATTCAGGGTAGCTCAAGCCCTCACACAGCAGTTTCACCCCTGTGTCCCCCAGGGCGTTCTTGGCCAGGCACAGGTGTGTCAGCTTCTGGCTGACAATCAAAACAGAAGCCAGCTTCCTGCAGCAGGCTTCTGTGAGGTGACAGTTTTCCAACCTGCAAGAGCATCGCACACACTGTGAGAGGGTGAGAACATCCAAGTCCCATCTCCTCGGCCAACTCCGAATGCCGGAGCCCTTAGCCCTCCTTGTGAATTCCCCATCCTCTCTCAGTCATGTGCTGGTCATCAATAAAGGAACAGGAATGTGGCCAGGCATGGTGGTCTGCACCTGCAGTCCCAGCTACTCTGGAAACTGAGGCAAGAGGATCGCCTGAGCCTGGGAGTTTGAGACCAGCCTGGGCAACGTAGCAAGACCGCATCTCTACAAAAAGCCAAAAAATTAGCCTGGTGAGGTAGTGCACACCTGTAGTCCCAGCTACTTGGGAGACGGAGATAGGAGGATCACCTGAGCTCAGGAGTTTAAGACCAACCTGGGCAACATAGCGAGACCTCATTTCTACAAAAAGTCAAAACACTAGCCAGATGTGGTGGCACATGCCTGTAATCCCAGCTACTTGGGAGGCTGAGGCAGGAGGATTGCCTGAGCAGCCTGGGAGATTGAGAATAGCCTGGGCAATGTAGTGAGACCTCATCTCAACAAAAAGTCAAAAACTTAGCCTGGTGTGGTGGCGCATGCATGCCTGTTGTCCCAGCTACTTGGGAGGCCGAGGGGGAAGATCGTCTGAGCCTAGGAGTTTGAGATCCGCCTAGGTAACCTAGCGAGACCCTATCTCTACAAAAAAAAAAAAAAAAAATTAGCCAGGTTTGGTCGTGCATACTTGTAGTCATAGCTTCTCAGGGGGCTGAGGCAGAAGGATCGCCTGAGCCCAGCAGGTTGAGGCTGTGGTGGCCATGAGCGTGCCCCTGCACTCCAGCATGGGCAACACAGTAAGGCTCTGACTCAAAAAAAAAAAAGAAGAAACAGGAGGAGCAGGATTTGTGAGCTATCTGCCAGGGTTTCAACTCTGGGTCAGCTGCTTCTATCAGCAGGAGGTCCCTAAAGCAGACTCACGACAGCCTCTGCAGGGAGCACTTGGGGTGTCTCGCGGCCGTGAACAGTAACTTGGCACCCTCATCCAGGAGCTCAGTGGCTGAGAGGTTCAGGCAGGTCAGGGTCCGGGTGGCCTCCAGGGCTGCGGAGAGCTCCACCCACTGCTCGGCGGTGGCAGAACAGGACACCAACCTGGGGGGAAACGGGAATGCGTGGCTCCTGAGAATCCAGACCCCGCAGGCCCTGTGTCACCGGAGTCCCAGGCTGGCTTGGAGTGTGAGGAGCAGTGGCTGCCAGGTTGTGGCCCGGGGCTCAGGTCATCCTCTGGGAACCAACTGGAAACCCAACCTCAGTTGCTCTGACTCGGATGTGGGTCTGTGTTCCCGGGGCTCTGTGGTCACCTGGAAGATGTGTTAAATTTGGGGCCACATTCCTTGAATCTGATTTAGCAGACCCAAGAATTTTTTTTTTTTTTTTTTTTGGTCCCAGTCTCACTCTGTCGCCCAGGCTCCAGCACAGTTCACTACAGCTTCAATCGCCTGGGCTCAGGTGACCCTTCTGCCTTAGCCTCCCAAGTAGCTGGGACTACAGATGTGTGACACCATGCTTGGCTAATTTTATTATTACCAGTGTTGTTGTTGTTGTTGTTTTTTGAGTTGGAGTCTCACTCTGTCACCCAGGCTGGAGTGC
>NW_007252250.1:2250-5018 GCF_000164805.1 Carlito syrichta | reverse complement strand
CCCACGGGCTCAGGCAATCCACTCACCTCACCCTCCCAAAGGCATGGGATTATAGGCTGAGCCACTGAGCCCGGCTTCCCAGGCTGGTCTTGAACCTGCGGGCTCAGGCAATCCTCTCGTCTTGGTCTCCCAAAGTGCTGGGATTACAGGCTTGAGCCACTGTGCCCAGCCCGTTATTATTTTTTGTAGAGATGAGGGCTCACTATTTTGCCCAGGCTGGTCTTGGACTCTAGGGCTGAAGTGATCCTCCTGTCTTGGCTTCCCAAAATGCTAGGATGACAGGTGTGAGCCTCCACACCTGCCCTCACATAATCTTTCTTTTTTTTTTTTTTTTTGAGTTGGAGTCTCACTTTGTCACCCAGACTGGAGTGCAGTAGCTGCTCCCGGTCACTGTAGCCTCGACCTGCTGGGCTCTGGTGATCCTTCCACCTCAGCCTTCCAAGTAGCTGGAACTACAGGCGTGTGCTACCACACCCGGCTAATTTTTGACTTATTGTAGAGATGAGGTCTTGCCAAGTTGCCCAGGCGGGTCTTGAACACATAATCTTTCAAAAAAAAAAATTTCTGGTTAATCGTCACAAGAACATGAGGCTCATTTGTGATGGTTAGTGATGACGGCAGCTACTATGGAATGCACATGTGATTGGACTTGGTCTCCTTCCGTCCCTAGACCCTTGTGAGATATACAATATCCTGTCCTCCCTATGGGAAGACCTAGTTAAGTAGCCTAAGATCATATCAGCAGAGGCAGGGCCACAATTTTTAAATGTTTGAGTCGGAGTCTCACTCTGTCGCCCAGGCTGGAGTGCAGTGGCACGCTCACGGCTACCGCAGCCTTGACCTGCTGGGTTCAGGCGATCCTTCTGCCTCAGCCTTCCAAGTAGCTGGAACCACAGGCACGCACCACCAAGCCCGGCTTATTGTTTTTCGATTGATTGTAGAGACAAGGTCTTGCCAAGTTGCCCTGGGCTCAGGCAATCCTCTTGCCTCCACCTCCCAAAGTGCTGGGATGACAGGTGTGAGCCACCACGCCCAGCTAGGGCCACAGTTTGAGGCCAGTGCCCACCTCCTCCTCACATGCGGTCAGGTGAGGCTCCATGGAACCCCACGAGGGGCAAGGGTCGCTCGTCCTCTGAGCAGCCACGTGGAGAGCTTCCCAAGAGATTTCTCAAACCAGAGGACTAACAGGGAAGGGTCAACTCAATGCATCTGAAGAATGCTTGCTTGGAAGGGCGAGGGCAGTGACTGGTATTCCGAATCACAGCATGGGAGAAGCATGAATCATTAGCGGTTGAGGGTGATATCAAGATCCAAGGAATTTCTCTGTACTCAGGCCTCTTCTGCACGGTTGTCCCCATTGTTCACTGACCAGGGCAAGTGGAAGTAGAACACTAGGCCCATGCTCTATCCTGGGCCATCTGCCTTGCTCGGAATAAGGGACATCTTCTGATTACACACACAGGATTGCTGTCGGGCTTGCGGCAGCTGTGCGTACGAGGGAGGTTTTTAGAGATGCAGAGAAATACCTGAGATATTGCAGGCGACATCCTGGGTGTCTCAAGACCTCACACAAGGAGGGAAGCACGTTATCCCGGTCATTGCCATGAAGGGTCAGATGTGTGAGAGTCTCGTGGCCACTGAACGTTTGGCAGAAGTCCCGATAAGCGTCAGCTGGGGAAATGTTTTTGAGGCTAGGGAAAAGAAAACAAAGGTGACATCGTGAGTGCCTCTACCTAGACTGTGCATAATGGGAAGTGAGGGCTCAGTGTAGTTAAACTTTAGAAACTATTCTTCCATGTTTGGCTTTTTCCTTTTTTTTTTTTTTTTCCCTTTAGATGGGGTCTCACTATGAGATGGGGTCTTCATTATGTTGCCCAGGTTGGTCTTGAACTCCTGGGCTCTAATGATGCTCCCACCTCAGCCTCCCAAAGTGCTGGGATGACAGGTGTGAGCCACTGCACTTGACCTGTTTTTTCCATCTTTACTGAGACTTTATTTATTTATTATTTTTTGAGTTGGAGTCTCACTCTGTCGCCCAGGCTGGAGTGCAGTGGCTTGTTCATGGCCACCACAGCCTCGAACCTGCTGGGTTCAACCTTCAAAGTAGTTGGAATTACAGGCACGCACCACCATGCCCGGCTAATTTTTTGATTTATTGTAGAGATGAGGTCTTGCCAAGTTGCCCAGGCTGGTCTACGAACCTGTGGGCTCAGGTAATCCTCTTGCCTCCACTTCCCAAAGTGCTGGGATTACAGATGTGAGCCACTGCACCCAGCTTCCCTGGGGATTTTAATCCCAGGATTGGTCTCTACTTACATCACTTTCTGGAGATTGCAGGTGGCAGAAGTTATTTGGTCACAAAGAATCCTCACGGATGAAGTGGTAAGGAAGCTCTCACTGATGTCAAGAAACGCCAGATCCTTATTAGAGTTAAATATGGAACAAAGGTCCGTCCAGAGAGAAAGCACATGTTGGTCATCCTGGGATCTACAAGGAGAGAAGGGGATTATTTATCCACCATGGCAAAGGAATTTAGGGCTTTTCTCAGAATACACCTCTAATAAATAAATAGAACTAAAAGCTGGGTGATTTAGTCATTTCATATAACTGTGAAACAGCTTCCTACCTAATAAGTTTCAAAGAAAAACATTCTTTGAAAAGTCTGAGCCGGGCGCGGTGGCTCAGCCTGTAATCCCGTGCCTTGGGCGGCTGAGGTGAGTGAATTGCCTGAGCCCGCGGGGTCGAGACCCGCCTGGGCAACTTGGGGA
>NW_007252250.1:0-1662 GCF_000164805.1 Carlito syrichta | reverse complement strand
CTCATGGCCACTGCAGTTTTGATTTGCTGGACTCAGGGGATCCTTCTGTCTCTGCCTTCCAAGTAGCTGAAACCACAAGCATCCACCACCATGCCCGGATAATTTTTTGATTTATTGTAGAGATGAGGTCTCACCATGTTGCCCAATCTGGTTTTGAACCTTTGGGCTCCAGCAATCATCTTGCCTCTGGTTCCCAAAGTGCTGAGATGACAGGCGTGAGCCACAGTACCCAGCCAGAGTTTGACAATTTATCTTTATTTTTTATTTATATTTTATTTTCTTAAATGTTCTAGTATGACAATTTTAATACAGTTTTCTCCTTTCTTAAAATGTAGCTTTTTGACTGAGTGCGGTGGCTCACGCCTATAATCCCAGCACTTTGGAAGGCTGAGGCGAGAGGATTGCCTGAGCCCACGGGTTCGAGACCAGCCTGGGTAACTTGGTGAGACCTTGTCTCTACAATAAATAAAAAAATTAGCCGGGTGTGGTGGCACACATCTGTAGTTCCAGCTACTTGGAAGGCTAAGGTGGAAGAATCACCTAAGCCCAGCAGGTCGAGGATACAGTGGCCGTGAACATGCCACTGCACTCCAGCCTGGGTGACAGGGTGAGAACTCCAACTGAAAAAAAAGTGGTTTTTTCAGCACCCTTTGTATTTGCGTAAGAACAAAAATATCAGGAGGTGGAAGGAGGGACCGGTCTGTGGACTGCTGGTTGTCAGGAAAGTAGAAAAAAGCAGACACTAAGCTAAGGAGGACCAAAGCACCCTGGGGGTGAGTCAAGTTCATGACTAATGTGAGATGCATAAAAGCAAGGGAGTGTTGAGCGTGCTAAAACAAAGACTGCCACCAGGAAAGAAAAGAGAGGTTTTATTCTGGCTCAATCAATTTGCGTGAGGATGCCAGGTGCTGATTTTTGTTAACCAGCTAGAAATGAGAAAGAGGCGAGGCACCAGGCAATAGTTATCAGTATGATGGGTAGTGATTTTGGAGTGTGACCACGGGACTCTTAAAGTCGACAGACTGGAGTATTCAGGCTCCTAAACTCAAGTGATCCTCCCCCCTCAGCCTCCCAAAGGACTGGGATTTCAGAGGTGAACTACTGTGCCCAGTGGCTAGATTGAGTTCTCATTCAATCACAACTTTCTGAAGCCAGCATCTTCATTGGAACATGGAAGAATACACCTTTCTAGGAGACCCAGGTTAGAAACAGCAGGTAGAGACCAGGCGCGGTGACTGCCTGTAATCCCAGCACTTTGGGAGGTTGAGGCGAGAGGACTGACTGAACCCCCGGGGTTTGAGACCAGCTTGGGCAAATTAGCAAGACTGTGTCTCTACAATAAATAAAATCAGCCAGGCATGGTGGCACACGCCTGTAGTTCCATCTACTTGGAAGGCTGAGGCAGGATTGCTTGAGCCCAGCAGGTTGAGCTATGGTGGCTGTGAGTGTGCCACTGCACTCCAGCCTGGGTGAAAGAGACACAAAGACACACACACACACACACACACATACACACACACATGCCGGGCTCAGTGGCTCAGCCTGTAATCCCGCACCTTGGGAGACTGAGGTGAGTGGATTGCCTGAGCCCACGGGTTCGAGACCCGCCCTGGGCAACTTGGCGAGACCTCATCTCTACAATAAATCAAAAATTAGCCAGGC
>NW_007252249.1:472023-484527 GCF_000164805.1 Carlito syrichta | reverse complement strand
AGCTCTGAGATTCTTTCTTCGGCTTGGCTGATTCTGCTTTCCATGCTTATTAGTCTGTTGTTCATTTCCATCACAGTATTCTTTACTGCTGTCATTTCTGACAACAACTCCTTCCTATTTTCCTCTTGTCTCTCCTCAATTTTTTTAATTCTCTCCATTAATGTCTTGATGTCTGGGTTTGTTGCATGTAGCCAGTCATTCTGGGGACTCTTCATTGTCTGTGTTCCAGAATCTGTTTTCTCATTGTCTGATCTCCCAGGGGTCTGTGTAAGACCTATATTCTTCTTTTGGTTTTTCTTCATTTGTGCGGTTTTTCCCCCCTCCTTACTTTTTCCTTCCCTCCACGTCACCGTCTTCTTTAATTCTGTTATTCAGGGGTAAAGGGATTGGTTTTACTTCTGTTTGTTCAATCTCCTATTCTTTATGTACGTCCTCTTACTTTGTTCAATTCTGAAGTTGCACTGTAGGTTGGAGGTGGTCCTTTTTGCAGTTTTGAGATGTACTTAAGGGGAGAGCTGTGATTCAAAATCTGTCTGCAGGTCCTGGTATTCGCTGACAGGCGTGTGGATAATGTGGAACCCACTTCCCACTGCCCTGGAATCTTTCCAGGGCAGTGGGGCTGTAGGTTTACTCCCTGAAATAAAATGTGGTTAGCAGAGGGGAAAGAATGGAGCAGATAGTGGGTTGAAAAGGGGAGTGGAGAGATAGAGGAGTAAAGGGGGAAACAAACGAGTGTGCCAACAAATAGAGAGAGAGGCCTATACTGAAACAGATAAAAACAATAGACCACCGCTACAGTCGAACCAACTCTCATACAAACAAAAATAAAACATATAGTGATGCTAGCATACCAGCTATCCAACCATCTTATTAGTGTGCTGTTCCTCTATACAAAGACCTGGTTCACAGACAGAATAAAAGAGAAGAAAAGGAAAGGGAAAAGAGAAAAAAGGGAACAATACAGTAGGAATAGAATTAAGTCATTAAACTAATAGAATCAATGAAGCACACTCTGAGACATTTCGTTTAAGTCCAATGTCCTTTCAGTCTGATTTCTCGTTTTTTTTTTTTTTTTTGTTTTTTTTTTCAGCTGGTAAAATTAGTTTTGCAGGTTAGGGTCAGTTCCCCTGATTCTGCTGTGAAGGACAGTTTCAGAATAACCTCGGTTCAGAAGTTAGTCTATGTCTTTATGAAGCTTGTCTCTCCCGTTTCGGTGTTGTTACCTTGAATCGCCAGCAGGTGGTGCTATCTCATCTGCTCGCCCCAGAGGGGGTGGGGCCGGACAGGAATAAGATGGCTGCCTGCCTCCGAGCAGGCAACAGGAGCCCCGCGCCGGGTGGGCAGGACAGTCTCCGTCGCAGGAGCGGTGGCAGCGATCCCAGCAGATCTTCCCTGAAGCGGTTTGATGTGGATCTCCTCCGGCCGGGTTGTGATGAGCTACCCGTGCCAGAGGCCGCGGCGGGCGCGGCGGCGGCGGCGGCGGCGGCGGCGGGAGCGCTGGTGGGGGGAGGGGCTGCGGCAGCAGCGGGAGAGGGCGATGCAGTAAAAATGTCCAGTCCTTGCGATGTTCCAGTGATAGCGATGGCCGAGCTCTGTTTGAGGAGCAGGCTGCAATGCTGGGGTCCCCAGCCTCCCGGGGGCGAGAGTCAGAGACCCACTGCAGATCTCCCTTGCAGAGGGCTTCAGACACCGGGTTGCCAGGTCGCCATCTTGCCGCCGGACTCTAGCCCACTTTTTAATAGGGCTTTTTGTTGTTTTCTTTTCAGTACATTTGAGTTTCTTGTAGATACTGGATGTTAGGCCTGTGTCAGATATATACTTGGCAAATATTTTTCCCATTCTGTGGGTTGTTTCTTCGCTCTCTTGATTGTTTCTTTTGCAATGCAAAAGACTTTCAGTTTGATGGGGACCCACTTGTCTATCTTAACTTTTATGGCATATGCCTTTGGGGTTATGATCAAGATCTGGTTGCCTATTCTAATATGCATAATGGTGTCTCCTGCATTTTATTCTAAGATTCTTATAGTTTGAGGATTTATATTTAGGTCTTTGATCCATATAAAGTTGATTTTTGTATATGGTGATATGTAGGAATCCTGCTTCATTCTTCTGCATGTGGTCAGCCAGTTTTCCCAGCATGATTTGTTGAATAAGGTTTCCTCTCCCCAGTGGTGGTTATTGTTGGCTTTGTCAAAGATGAGTTGATTGAAAGATTGATTTTTGCTTCTGGAATCTTCGTTCTTGACATATATTTTTATTTCTTTTGAATATATATCAGGGAGTATAACTGTAGGACCATAGGATTCGTGTGTATTTAACTTTATAAAAAACATCTGATGCTTCTTTTCCAAAGTGGTTGCATCACTATCCATCCCACTAAAAATGTATGAAAATTCTGGCTAAGTTTCATTTTGGCCACCATTTTGTAGTCTCAGACTTTTTGTCTTTATTTTAGACTTTCTAGTAGGTGTATGGTAGTGCATTGAAATTTAATTTGCATTCATTTTGCATTTGGCTGATGATCCCATGTGCTTGCTGACTATTCAAATCTCTTCCTTTGTAAACTGTGTTTTCACAATTTTTATTTACATTTGTTATATTATTATGTTGTCAAAATTGTTCACACTGTATACCAAGTTCTTTGCAAATGTTTCTCTATAATCTATAGTTTTTCTATTTATTTTCTGAATAATTATTTGACATGAAAATTTAAAGTCAAATTTTTCCTTCTTTCAGTTTTTTTGTTAATGCTTTATATATATTTTCTCAGAAATGCTAGCTTACAAATCATAAAGATTTGTATCTATACCCATACTGACATGTTTTACCTATGCCATTATCTACATAGTTATGCCTATGTTTTTTTTAAAGTTGTTTTATTATTAATTTTATGTTTACTTGCATAATCTATCAAATCTATTTGATTTTTTAATTTTTTTTGTCTTTTAATTTTTATTTTAAACTTGTGGGGTAGAATTCAGGGTGTGGTATACAAATATTCATTGTGCAGGTACTCTTATTGATGAGGTGTGCCCTCCTTCCCCAGGCAGTTATCCATTACTGTCCATCCCACCTCCCCACCTTCCAACCTTTCCCCGCAATTTCCTGCTACTTTCAATTCTTTTCTTATAGTAATATAGTAGTTGTTCAAGGACCATTTATGAGTGAGAACATGTGATACTCAGTTCTTTGTTTCTGTGAGAGATCACTCAGTATTATAAGCTCTAATTTCATTCAGGCTGCTGTGAAGTGCATGATTTTGTTCTTCTTTATGACTGGGTAATATTCCACTGTGCATCTGTACCACATTTTTTAATCCAGTCCTCATTTGATGGGCAGCATGGTTGGTTCCATGTTCTTGCTACTATGAACAATGCTGCGATAAACATACGTGTGCAGGTATCTTTTTCATAGAGTGACCTGAGTTCTTCAGGGTATATTCCCAGTAGGGGGACTGCAGAGTCATATGGAAGGTCAATTTTTAGAACTTTTAGGAATCGCCACACTGATTTCCACAGAGTCTGTACTAGTTTATACTCCCACCAACAGGGTAAAAGTGTTCCCTTTTTGCCACATCCTCTCTAGCATCTATTATTTTTTGAGTTATTGATCATGGCCATTCTGACTGGAATTAGGTGGTATCTCAGTGTAGTTTTAATTTGGATCTCCTTGATGACTAATGAGACTGAACATTTTTTCATGTTTCTGTTGGCTGCTTGTATGTCTTCTTTTGAGAAGTGTCTATTCATATCTTTTGCCCACTTTGTAATGGGCTGTTTGTTTTTTTCTTTTCAGCATGTTTGAGTTCCTTATAGATCCTTTATGTTAGTCCTTTGTCAGATATGGAGTTGTCAAATATTTTTTCCCAGTCTGTGGGCTGTCTCCCTGCTCTCTTGATGGTTTCTTTGACTTTGCAGAAGCTTGTCAGTTTAATGAGGTTCCACTTGTCTATCTTATCTCTTATAAATCTATTTATTTGAATCAGCATTTGTACATGGTGTAATATAGTGGGTCATAGCTTTTTAAAAATTTTTTTACCTGAGGCTATATAATTGGCACAACACACTTTGTTAAAAGATTTTCTCTCTTTTAATAGCCTTGGCAAATTGTGAAAACTTAATTAGCATTATAAATATATTTGTAATTATTTTTCTTTTTCATTTGCTTGTATTTTTACATTGTTTTCTTTTTTGGGGGGAGCTGCCTTATTTCACTGTAAAATGTTGAGTAAAATGGTGAGTGGATATCCTTGTTATATTCCCCATTCTTAAGAGCAAAATATTCAAATTTTATAATGATATTGAATATTATATTTATTACTTTAAAATGTGTAATATTAATAATATTTTATATTATTAAATATAAAATTAGCTATGTGTTTATAATAAACCCTATATCATACTAAGGCACTTCAATTCTACACCTAGTTTTCTGAGATGTCTTATAATATTTAAAAATAATTTTATTTTGCCAAATGCTTTTTATTGCATGAAGTGAAATGCTCATATTTTTCCATTATTGCTAATATGATGTTACATTATTTTTTCAGATATAGAATAAACCTTTTCATTATGTATTTTTTATTTATATAATGACATAATTAATTTTAAACTATTCTTTTCTCCATTTCTTCTGCAGAGAAGGCAATTATTTATATCATTGTGGCCATGTACACAATTTAAGTTTTCTGTAGTTCTTTGCAAGGTTTTCCTTTTATCTTGGTATCCAGACATTTGACGATAATATAACTGAGCATATTTTTGTATATTTATTTTTCTTAAGGTTTACAGCAATACTTGAATCTGTATGTGGATTTAAAAAAATAAATTTGTTAAATCTGATGTCATCATTTATGCGAATATTTTTTCCTGCCTCATTTTCTTCTCTTCTCCTAGGACTCCAAGATATATTTTGTAGTCTCATACTCAGTGAGGCTCTCTTATTCTTCACTTTAAAATTACTTTTTTTCTTTCTCTTCTTAGAATATTAGAATATTTCTTATGACTTAAATGTCCTGACTTTTCCTCTACCATTTCCAATCTGCTGTAATTAAACTTTCACTTCAAGTGTTGTAAGTTTTAATTAAATCATTATCTATAATTATAGATTATATCATACCATTATGTAATTTATATTTAATTCCATTTTTATAAATATTTTATTTTTAGAACAGCTTTAAGTTACAAACAAAACTGAGCAGAAAATACAGAGATTTTCCATATATGTCCTTCCTCTTCACATGTATAGTCTCCTTCATTATCAACATTCCCAACTGGTGTCATTATGATGTACTAGAATCATCCAATGTTCATGGCTTACATTTGAGATTGACTCTTGATCTTGTGTATTCTATGGGTTAGGACAAATATATAATTACATGCATCCATCAGTATATTATTATCATAGACCTTATTTCCACTACCCTAAAACCTTGTGCTGTCTTCCTAGTCATTGCTTTCTTCCCAGACCCTAGGAAACCCTGATATTTTTACTATTTCCTGTTAAAGGAAAGTCAAAATGAAGGCCATAGTCTAGATATCTCAGGCCAATAGTTGATAGTTGCGTAGACAACAATTAAGTTAACTTGATTTTGTAAAATTATCAACTCTAATTATAAATAAAACACAAATTGTAAGCTTTATGTCTTTGTCAGCATGATTCAGTGAAATAAAACCTATCATCTCGAAACAAATTGACTTAAACAGCTCTGATTACCTTAAAAAGAATATGATTGTATAACAAAAAAAATCACAAAAAGGTCAAAATATTTCCCCTTTTATTCTTTATATACTGCTGTAAATCCTCTGAATGAAGCCACTTATCACTTTTGATTTGAGGTATCCTAGTTCATAAGCTGTTCTTTTTTTTGTATGCACAATAAACTTTGTTTAAATATATTATTAATTGATATAAAAGTAGTATATATTTATTGTGTACAATAAGAATATAACACATTGTTTTCAAGAATGTAATACATTATTATTAACTATAGACACCATGTTTTAAAATAGATCTCTTGAACTTATTACTCCTATCTAAATGAAATTTTGTCCCTTTGACCATCTCCCCTGTCATGTTCTCTCTACCCAGCCCTTGGTAGCCACCATTCTCCTCTTTACTTCTACAAGATTAATTTTTATACTCGCCACATATAAGCAAAATCATTTAGTACTTGTCTTCTTGTGCCTGGCTTATTTTTCTTAACATGTCTTCTAGGTTTATCCATATTATCATAAATTTAAAAATTTTCATTTTTTAAGATTTTCTTTTACAGCCTCCCGTATATGTACCTAATTTTTTGCTTTATTTATTTATCCATTCATGGACACTTAGACTGATTCCATACTTAACTATTGTAAATAATCCTTCAATCAGCATAGAATTGCCAATATCTCTTCAATATATTGTTTTTTTATATGTACCCTGTAGAGAGATTGCTGAATCATACAGTAATTCTATTATTAATTTTTTGAAGAACCTCCATATGGTTTTCCATAATGGTTATACTAATTTATATTCCCATAAACAATGCGCGAGTACCCTTTTTCTCACATATTCCCCAACACTTGTTATCTTTCTGATAGGTGTGAGTTTGTGTCCCATGGTGGTTTTAATTTTCATTTCTTTGATAATTAGTAATAATATTGAGCATTGTTTTCATACTCCACTTGGTCATTTGTCTGTGCTATTTTGAGAAATGCCAAATCAGATCTTTTGCCAATATTTTAATCAGGATAACTATTTTAAAAATTGAGCTGTTTGAATTTCCTATATATTGTATATATTAGTTCCTTATCAGAAACATAGCTTGAATTTTTTTTCCATTTCGTAAGTTGCATTTTTATTCTATTGATAGCTTCCTCAGAAATATAGGAGATTTCTAGTTTGATATAATTTTATTGACTATTTTAGTTTTGTTGCCTGTGCTTTGGGCTCCTGTGTGGAAAAAAAAATGCCTAGAACAATATCAAGCAAGGAGATGTTTTCTTATGTTATTTTAAAATAGTTTTACAGATTTAGAACTTACATTTAAGTCATTTATCAGTTTTGAGTTGACGTTTGCATATGGTGTGATATAGGAATTACATTCTTCTGTATGTGAATATGTTCCAATATTCTTTATTGAAGAGGTCTTTCCCCACATTGTGTTCTTAGGATTTTTATCAAAAATCAATTTTTCATAAATGTGTGAATTTATTTCTGGAATCTCTATTCTGTTCCATCGGTCTATGTGTCTGTTTTTATGATGGTATCATGCTGTTTTGATTACTACAAATTTGTAGAGTATTTTGAAGTTATGCCTCCAATGTGATACCTCCAGTCTTTTGATTTTGTTGTTGTTGTTCAAGATTGGTTTGTCTATTCTGTGGCTATTTGGTTCCATATGAACTTGCAGAATTTTTTTTTCTGTTTCAGTGAAAAATGTCATTGGAAATTTGATAAAATCTCCATTGAATCTGTAGATCACTTTGTGTAGTATGGATATTTCAACAAGATTAATCTTCCAATCCATGAACATGGAATATTCTTTCATATATTTGTGTCCTTAATTCATTTTATCAACGTTGTATAGTTTTTTTGTGCACAAATCTTTGACTTTCTTGGTTAAATGTATTCCCAAGGTTTTTGGTTTGTTTGTGTAACTATGTGCAAACATAATTTTTTTCTTGATTTTTTTTTCCAGAATTTTGTTTTTCAGTGTAGGAAAAACTATTGATTTTTATAAATTTATTTTGTACATTGAAAGTATACAGAATGTCTTTATTACCCCAAAATATTTTGTTTGTTTTTGGTTTTTTGATGGAGGCTTTAGAGGTTTGTATATGTTAGATCATATTGTTTCCAAATAGGAGCACTTTAATTTATTTCTTTCTAATTTAGATATCTTTTATTTCTTTCTCTTGCCTCATTGCTCTGGCTAAGACTTCCTATACTATGTTGCATGGAAGTGGTGAGACAGAAGACTTTTTAAAAATTCTTGATCTTAGAGAGAAAACATACTTTTATCATATGATGCTAGCTGTTGTTTTGTCATATAAGGCCTTTATGTTGTGTCTTCTGTACCTTATTTGTGAATAATATTGTAACATAAAAGGATGGTGAATTTTGTCAAGTCCTTTTTGTATATCTAAAGAGATGATCACAGGGATTTTGTACTCATTCTCTTAATGTGGTTTATCATATTTAAATGTTTTCATATGTTGAGCCATCCTTTCATCCTTTGTATAAATCTAACTTGATCATGGTGAATGCTCCTTTTAATATGCTTTTAATTCATTTTTCTAGTATTGTTAAGGATTTTTGCATTTATGTTCATCTGGCCTATTGGTCTATAATTTTCTATGCGTGTAGTGTTCTTGTCATGTTTCAGTAGGAGAGTAATGCTGGCCTCACGAAATGTGTTTGGAAGTTTTTTCTCTTATTCAATTTATTGTAAGAATTTAAGAATTGGTGTTAATGCTTCTTTAAATATTTGGTAGTATTAGGCAGTGAAGACTTCAGATCTTTGACTTTTCTTTGTAATCAATTTTGTATTATTGATTCAAATTTGGTGTTACTGTTCTGTTTAGATATTTTTTAATGCTTCATTCTTTGTAGGTAATAAATTTGTAGACATTTGTGTATGTCTTCTTGGTTATCCAATTTGTTTTATTGTTTATGTTGTTGTTCAAGATTTCATTGACAGGCCTGGGCTTTTGTGACTCTGCACAAATTTTAGATTTTTTTCTAGTTCTGTGAAAAATGTCATTGGAATTTTGATAAGGATTGCATTAAAGCTACAGATCACTTTTGGTGATATGGATATTTAAAAATCATTTCCACTCATAAACAGTAAATATTATTCCATCATTTTGTGTTACTGGTGAATAATTGTTTATAGTAAATGTTCCCTTGGATTTCTGTGGTATTAGTTGCAATGTCTTCTCTTTCATATGTGATGTTATTTGACTGTTCTCTTATTTTCTTTCATATGAATAAAGGATTATCGGGGTTTTTTTAACTTGTCCTCTATTTTATTGATTTTTCTACTGTTTCTCTCGTCACTATCTCATTCATTTCTGCTCATATCTTTATTATTTCCTCCATCTTCAACTTTTGACTTAGTTTGCTATTTTGCTACAATTTTGAGGTGAAGTGTTTAGTTGTTTATTTGAGATCTTTCTTCTTATTTGATGTAGATCATTATTGCAATAACTTTTTTCCTAGAACCAACTTTGCTGCATCTTATAAGTATTGGTATTTTGTGTTTCTATTTTACTTTATCTTAGAATATATTTTTAAATATCTCCTTTTACTTGTTTTTGATGCACTGTTTTTTAGGAGCATGCTTTTAAAATTACCTTTTTTATACATTTTTCAAAGTTCCTTTTGTTGTTGATTTTTTCATTTTATACTATTGTATTATGAAAAGATACCATTGTGTTATGAAAAGATACTTTATATAATTTCAAGCCTTTTAAAATCTGTTAAGACTTGTTGTGTGACTTACCCATTCAGGAGAATGGTGCATGTGCAATTAGAAGAATGTGCATTCTGCTAATGTTGGTTGGAATGTTTTGCATGTGTTGGGTCCGTTTTATCCAAAGTGTTGTAGTTTTTAAAAATGTGTTTATTTATATTAATTTTTGAGATGAAA
The DNA here is from genome assembly GCF_000164805.1 of Carlito syrichta. NCBI lineage: Eukaryota > Metazoa > Chordata > Mammalia > Primates > Tarsiidae > Carlito > Carlito syrichta. The sequence goes on along the minus strand of NW_007252249.1, from coordinate 474,890 downwards.
TCTCAGGCTAGAGTGCAGTGGCATAATCACAGCTCACCGTAGCCTTCAACTCATAGACTTAAGTGATCCTCCCACCTCAGCCTCCTGAGTAACTGGGACAATAGGTGTTAGTCACCATGCCCAGTAAATGTTTTGATTTTTTTTGTGGAGACAAAGTCTCATTATGTTGCCTAAACTGGTCTTGAACTCCTGGACTCAAGTAATCTTCCTGCCTTGACCTCTCAAACTGCAGATTACAAGTGTGAGCCACTGCACTCAGCCTAAAGTGTAGAGTTCAATCAGTATTTTCTAGCTGATTTTCTGTCTGGATGTCCACTGCTGAAAGTAGATTGCTGAAGTCCCACAGTATCATTTTATTATACTCTATCTCTCCCTTCAAGTTTATTAACCTTTTAAAACATACTTTGACACTTCAATGTTGAATTCATATATATTACAATTGTATTTTCTTGATAAATTGACACCTTTTCATTATATAAAATGATTTATTATTTCATTTTACAATTTTTAATCTAAACATATTTTATCTGATGTTGGTATAGCTATCCTGCTCTCTTTTGATTTTCTTTTGTATTTCCAAAGACTATCTTTTTCCATCCCTTTATGTTCAGTCTATGAGCATCCTTACAGGTGATGTGATTATTCAGTAGGCAGCATATAGTTGGGTACTATTTTGTAATCCATTCAGGTATTCTATGTCTTTTGCTTAAAGTATTGAGTTCATTTACAGATAAGATAATTGTTGAGCAGTAAAAACTTTTGCTTACTTTTGCCATTTCTTTGTTTTCTGGTTGCTTTTAAATCTTTTGTTTCTTTTTTGCTGTCTTCCTTTGTGATTTGATATTTTCTCTAGTGGTATGATTTGAATTTCTTACATTTTATCATTCATGTATTTATTATAGGTTTTTGTTTTGTGGTTACAATGAGGCTCACAAAAAAATCTTATAATTACTATAATAAGTTATTTCAAGCTGAAAACAACTTTCCTTTGATCCAAAAAGTCTACAACTTTACTTCACCCCTGCACAGACATGTACAATTTCTAATGCCAATTCACATCCTTTTATTTTAAGTATCCCTAAACAAATTTTTGTGGCTATTAATATATTAATAGTTTTGTTTTTTAATCTTTATACTAAAGATATAAGTAATCTACACACCAACAATATAGTATCTGAGTATTCTGAATTTGACTGTTGTACTTACCTTTACTAGGGAGTTTTATACTTTCTTACCTTTTTGTATTATCAGTAGTATTAATTTTTTTTAGCTTGAATAACTACTCTAAGCATGTTTTGGAAGACAAATCTGTTGTTTTTCTGGGAAAGTCTCTATTTATTTTTATGTCTTTATCAGTTCTGAAGGACAGTTTTGCCAAAAAAAAAAGTATTCTTTGTTGATGTAATACACTTTCAAATTTTTAATTTAATCTTATTTTATTTTGACCATCAATAGTTTTGCCTCTTCCAGAAGCTCTTATGGATGAAATCATGCCATGCAGCCTTTTCAGATTGGCTTCTTTTGCTTAGGAATATGAGTATAAGTTTCCTTTACTACTTTTTATGCTTAGTAATTTATTTTCTTTTATTCATTTAGTCATTCTGTATCTTATTATTGGGGAGGGTTAGTCAAATTACATTTAAAGTAAATGTTGATAGCGAAGGTTTTACTATTGCCATTTTGTTAAGTTCTTCTGCTTGCCTTATACTTATTTAGTTTCTCTTTTATTTTTTCAAATTGGAAAATATAGTTTCTTTATAAAGTAAATTAGAGAGAAGGAGGGGAAAGGGCCAAAGCCTCTTTTATTCTTTTGCTTCTTATTTTGTGTTTCAGTGTTTTTTTACTGAAATGTTTTTATTATTCCTGTGTGTGTGTGTGTGTGTGTGTGTGTGTGTGTGTGAGAGAGAGAGAGAGAGAGAGAGAGAGAGAGAGATTACCAAGGGGCTTACCTGATTATTTTCCTTTATTAAATTTGAGACAAGATTTTTCTCTGTTGTCTAGACTGGAGTACAGTGGTATTCTGCCTTAGCCTCCCAAGAAGTCAGGACTACACGAATAGGCCACCACACTCAGTTTATAAAAATTCTATAGTTATAACAATGTACTCTAAGCTGATAATAACTTGACTTCATAAGAATAAAAAATTTAGCTTTTACTCCTCCTTCCTTCACATTATGTGCTATTAATGTTGCAACTTACTTCTATTTACATTATGTATCCATTAATATGATTTAATTATATTTTAAAATATTTTTTACCATTATGACAGAATCAAAAGCAATTTACTCACTGCCTTTATAGTAATATAGTGTCCTTTTTTGTCTATATATTTACTGACTAATGGGTTTTCTACTTTTTTATGCTCTCTCGTTGCTGTTTAGCATTTTTTCTTCCATTTGAAGAACTCCCTTTAACATTTCATAGTGCAGATCATTGGTGATAAACTCACATATACATAGTCTGAGAAAGTTATCTCCCCTTTTTTTCTAAAGTAGGACTTCTGAGTATAGTATTCTTGATCGACAGTTAGCTATTATTTTAAATTTCTTGTGGTACTTTGTATGTATTATCTCAGATATTTGTGACCTGCAAAGTTTCTGCTGAAAAGATCCTCTCATAATCTTATGGCAGAGTAGGTGTTTACTGAATATTAAAAAGATTGTTTTTCTATTGCAGCTTTCAAAACTTTCTCTTTGTATTTAACTTTTGACATTGCAATTGTAGTGTGTCTTGGTGCGAGTTTTTTTTTTTTTTTTTTTTTAATTATCTCTGCTGTTTCTTGAACTTCCTGGATCTGAAAGATTTGGAAAGTTTTTTTTGTTGTTGTTTTGTTTTGTTTTTTTTGAGTTGGAGTCTCGCTTGGTCTC